>NC_056748.1:533682291-533885543 GCF_019279795.1 Protopterus annectens
GATGTAGCTGTAGCCCTGGTGGAGTGGGACCTAATGTTAGCAGGTACTGGTTTCCCATGATGTGTGTAGCAGAAACGTATGCAATGTCCTATCCATTTAGAAATGGTCTGTTTTGATATAGCTTTTCCTTGTGATCCTGTAGCATAGGCTACAAAGAGCTGGTCAGTTTTTCTGAAAGCCTTAGTTTTAACCAAGTAGTAACATAATTGCCTGTGAATGTCCATAGAGTGCAGGAGTCTTTCTCCTGTGTTTTGGGGATTTGGGAAGAAGGTGGGCAAGTAGATGGTTTGGTTTAGGGCCACACTGGATACCACCTTTGGCATAAAAGAAGGATTAGTTCGTAGAGAAACTCTGTCGATGAGAAATGAGGAAAGGTTCCACTGCCATTAGTGCCTGTAGCTCTGAGACTCTTCTAGCTGAGGTTATTGCTAGTAGTAGGGCAGTTTTCCATGAAAGAAATTTTAAATCAGTTGAAAAAGCTGGTTCAAAGGGCGGCAGTGTAAGCTTTTCCATGACAAAGTTGAGATCCCAAGTAGGTGTTGGAGCTCTCCTTGGCGGTCTTAAGTTCTTAGCCCCTCTGAGGTACTGTCTTAGGAGTGGATGTGAAAATAAAAGAGGATCCGTGCTGTAATGAGCTGAAATTGTTGAGGCGTGGATCTGAACAGATGAAAAGGAAAGTCCTTTGTGTAACATCTCAGTTAAATATTGTAGAATCTGAGGAATGTTCAGCTCCAGGGGATTTAGGCCTTTAGCCTGGTTCCAGGCGCAAAATCTTTTCCATTTGTCTGAATAGGTTTTCCTGGTGCTGGGCCTCCTGGCCTCCAGAATGACATCCATAACACCTTTGGATAAAGGTGTTGGCTGGTTGTTTAGGTAATTTGCCATGCAGCCAGGTTTAAAGTCTTGAGCTGGCTGTGTAGAATCAGATCGTCTCGCTGGGTGAGCAGGTGAGGAATTTGTGGCAAAATCCATGGTGGGTCCTGGGCCATGTTCCTTAAAATTGGATACCAATGTTGGCATGGCCAGTCTGGTGCAACGAGAATCATTTGTGGCCTTTCTAATCTGACTTTCAGCAGTACCTTTGCTAGAAGAGGCAGTGGAGGGAAGGCATACACTGTTAATGTTTTCCAACTGAATGAGAGGGCGTCCACTTTCCAAACTAGTGGATGGAAGGTCCTTGTGTAAAATTTTTGAAATTGGTGGTTGTGGGGGCTTGCAAACAGATCATTTTTGAGCTATCATTGCAAATACTTGTGGATCTAGTTTCCATTCGTGTGGATCCATGATGTTTCTGCTTAGGTCGTCTGCCAATGTGTTTTTCTTTCCTGGCAGGAATTGTGCTTGTAATTGAACCTGGTAAGACAGTGCAGTGTTCCACAAGGTCATTGCTTGCCTGCATAGAGGGTAGGAATGTGTGCCCCCTTGCTTGTTTATGTACCACATAACTGTGATGTTGTCTGCCCTTAGTAGTTGTCCTGAGTGTAGAAGGTCCTTGAAAGCTGTTAGGGCATTCTGCACTGCTAGCATTTCTTTTTGATTGATATGCAGGTGTCTCTGATCTGTAGTCCATTTGCCCTGAATGCACTGTCCTGCCATGTGTGCTCCCCAGGCATAGTCTGATGCATCCATTGTCATAGTTTGCCTGTCTGTGGGTAAGGTGAAAGGCTGACCCTTGTTGAGGTGACATGCCTGTGCCCACCATAGAAACTCCTGTTGAAGGCAGGGAATGAGTGGAATCATGGTTTCCAAGCTGTGGCTGTGCTGTCCATACACTTTTCAGGTACCATTGTAATTTCCTCATATGCAGTTTTGCAAATGGTATTAGTAGTATGCAAGATGCCATGAATCCCAAGGCCTGCAGAATTTTTCTTGCAGGGAGTTGGGTCTTTGTTGTCATTATTTTGAAATATTGAAACAGCTGTCGTCGTTTGTCTGGCGTGAGATAAGCCATCTGGGCCGTTGTATTCAAGCTGGCACCCAGGAATATTGTGTTTTGTGAGGGCACTTGTTTTGATTTCTTTTCGTTTACTGTGTACCCTAGGCAACTTAGAAAGTGTTTGACAAATGCCAGATGCTTGCTTTCTGCTTGAATAAGACAGTCGTCCAGGTATGGGTATAT
Source organism: Protopterus annectens (assembly GCF_019279795.1). Classification (NCBI taxonomy): domain Eukaryota; kingdom Metazoa; phylum Chordata; order Ceratodontiformes; family Protopteridae; genus Protopterus; species Protopterus annectens. The sequence goes on from NC_056748.1 coordinate 533,684,411, forward strand.
TTGAATTCCTCTGTCTGCAGTATGCAATTACTGGTGCCAGGCATTTTGTGAAGTCCCTGGGCGCAGTAGATAAGCCAAAGGGCAGTGCAGAGAATTGATAATGCGTTGAACCTGCAATGAAGCGGAGGTATCTTCTGCAATTTTGTCTGATAGGGACATGCAGGTATGCCTCCTTGAGGTCCAAAGTGACTAGCCAAGCATTCTTGCCCAGCATGGGAAGAAGCTGCTGTAGTGTTAGCATCTTGAATTTTGGCACTTGCAGATAGGTGTTCAGAATTGAAAGATCCAGAATGGATCTCCATGCTTTGTCCTTTCTTGGAACTAGGAAGAGTCTTGAGTAAAATCCTTGTCCTTGCTCCTGTGAAGGTACCTGTTGAATGGCTCTCATGTTCATGAGAGCTGCAATTTGTTTTTGTGCCTCTGCCCATTGATTTGGTGGCAGGTTTGGCATTCCTTTGATCCTTGGTAAGGTATGAAAGTGGAATCTGTATCCTTGAGATACAATGTTTAGAACCCATTTGTCTTTTGTGATGATGTGCTAGTTGTCTTTCCTCCCAAGGGTGTTGCCAAGAGAGATTTTCTTGGTAGTTTGAGGAGAGTCATTGTGTCTGCCTTCTGCTAGCTTGGGGCCGGTCTTCTCCTCCGTTATGGGTAGCAGAACCTCAATGGCGAGGTTTGTAAGGGCCCTGTGACTGACCTCTGCCCCTTGGGCATCTGTATTTGCCCCTCTGTGATCTGTCTGAAGCTGGAAAGGACCAATTTTTTTGTTGGCCAATTTCTGCTGAAGCAAGGGGTTGTACCTGCAAGAAATCCTTGACCGTTTGCATAAATTTAGCCTTATCCTCCATTTTCTTTAAAACCTCTTCTGCTTTGGCACCAAATAATACATCTTGTTGTAAAGGTGCATCTAATAATTTTGCTTTAACATGGTCAGGGAGGGTTTGCTCTTTTAACCAAGCATGTCTACGAATGACAGAGCCAGTAACAGCTGCTCTACAGGAAGCTTCCAATGAATCAAATCAGCATTGTAAAGTATGCTTGCCCACCTGTTCAGCTGCATGCAACAGATCCTGCATTTCCTTGAATTCAGGCTGTTCTGAATGTGTGCTCATTTTTTAAGAGAGACATCAGGAATTGTTGATATTTCAGCATGTGAAACTGGCAATTTAATGCTCTCATAGCCAGAGTTGCAGAGGTGTATATTTTCTTTCCCCATCTATTTAGGGCTCTGGAATCTCTTTCGGAGGGCACAGGATTTTTAGCCATAGAAGCTTTTGCTCCCTTGGGACCCTGGGAAATGGTTTCTGGGTCAGCTATAGGGCTTTTATAAAGGAATTTGTGAGTGTAAGGTACTCTGCAGTATCTGTCTGGTTTGGCTGGAGCAGGAGGTAGAGAGTCTGGATTTAAACTAGACTCCAAGGAGACATCATCCACAATATCTAAAACAGGAGGGATAGCAAGAGGTCTGTGCTGGGGTAATAAAAGGAACTCTCTGAGCCTTTTCTTAGAATCTGAGTAATCCTGGCCTTCCCAGTGGAAATGTTCCCTCATGGTATGTAATGTTTCTCCAAAGGAGTAGTCTTCAGGGGGAGATGCTGAGGGAATAGAGTCTTCAGCATCAGAATCCTCATAAATTGGAAAAGTGTAATCCTGTTCCTCAGAAGAATCTGAGGAGAGAAACCTGGTCAGAGGATGCATAATCCTCCTCTTGTCTTGGTCTTTTATCAGGAGGGGGATGGGAACCCCTGATAAGGGTAATTAAATCTTCAGCCATCTTAAGCATCTGTTTCTTAGGCATGGGGCCTTGACCTGTAGACTGATGAACAGTTTTCTTAGGCTTTAAAGGAGTTTTAAGTTTAGCATAAGATTTAATGGTGAGTGTAGTCGGTCTGAAGACACCTTCTGCAACCGAAGGTGTTTCCTCTGCACCGGTGTCTAATTCTGCTCCGGTGTCGGTAGATGGCTGCGTCGGCCTAGTAGACTCCGCTTGGGAGTCGGCAGCTGTCTGGGGTTCCAGCTCTGCGGTCATCAGGGGCTGCGTAGGTGCCTCACTGAAAACCGGAGAACCGGCGACAGGCCCAGATGAGGCCTCGGGGTCTGGCTTATTCCTAGGCTGCCTGTCCTTATCCTTGCGTTTTTTATGAATTGCGGTCATCGGCTGCTCCGACGGCATGATATAATTAAATTTCCTACCAAAGTAATGCCGTGCGAAGTCAAAACGGCGTTTGATAGTGCGTTTATTAAACCTAGTGCAAAACCGACAACCTGTGACGTCGTGGTCTGGGTCTAGGCAAGGAATACAATAGGAATGGAAGTCCTTATGAGGTATTTGCTTCCCACAAGAAATGCAATTGTTAACTTTTTCAGACATAGGACTGAGGCAAGAAAATGTTCCCCAATGGAGTACTTAGCTTTATTGAAGACTTCGGACTGAAATTCAAATCGAAAATCTTAGGTGTCGGCCGACAGGCACTTGCGAACTGCTTCTGCTTCAGGCACCACGCGGCAAGAAAGACTAAAGAAAATGGCGTCGGATGCCTCTTGTATACCTCTGGCGCACTGACGTCAGGGAAGAAGCGACAGCAACCGACGCCGGACCAAGACTTTGGAATTCGGGCCGACTGCGGGACCGCCTGACGGCAGGATAACCCAAGTGTGATGACTGCAGCAGGGTAACACGATGAACATCTAGTATTGAACAGTATCCTACCACTGGCAAGAACGATGTCTTAATACAAAAGATAAAATCCAAGTTCACAAAAGAATCCAGGCAATGAACTGCTCTGAGAACAACAAAACAAAAATGTAGAAAATCTAAACTTCACACAGCAGAACAGGCTGATAGAAACCACCACGGCATAAAACTAAAGGGTATTCAATAAGCGAATTCACAAACACTGTTGCTTCATCAGATCATAACTCACCATAAAACACTCCACCATTTATTCCTTCCTCTTAAATCTAATCATCCAATAGGAACAATGTGCATCTCTATGTCGTTAAGCAACGTATCACTTCCCTGTTAACTACAGAGGTCTGGAATGAGAGATAATGCTTTGTCCAATGAGTGCAGTGACACACAGCAACCTACCCAAGCAGGACAGAGAGTGGGGATGAATGAGGCTGTACAGATGCATAAAGAAGGCTTACTGGAAGTGAATGTATGAGGCTGCACAGATGCATAAAGAAGGCTTACTGGAAGTGAATGCAACAACAACCAGAGAGAAGTAAAGTACAGTTGTGTACACTTCCCATAAATGTAAATGTTCGAGTGTATTCACTGTTGCAGTCATTACATTTGGGTAATCTGCTGGCAGGTTGCCCTCAGTCGGCCTGAATAACAAAAGTCTTGGATCCTGCATCAGTTGCCGTCTCCTCTTCCATGACGTCAGGTCGTCATAGGTATAAAACATGCAACTGATGCCATTTTAATCAGTTTTCCTTGCCCCATATGTCAGGTGCCCCCCAAAATGGGGAACAAAAATATATATAAACTGTAAATATATAAATGCACCTTAGAAACATAAAATTTACCTTCAACTAAAAGCAAATACACCACAAAGGCTTTTGAGTACAGTGAAGGAAAGAAAAGGTATAGAAAGGGGGCTGGCGGGTGGGTAATACGGGCTGCAACAGTGAATACACTCGAACATCTACATTTAAGGTAAGTGTACACAACTGTACTATGTTTTTCATGTTTCACTGTTGCAGTCATTACATGTGGGTATAATCCCAAAACTATGGATGGGAGGATGGAACTAAACAGCCTTAGGGGCAGCTATAAGGCCCTGAAGGACTGCAGTGGCAAAGCCTGCCCTGGATTTAGAGAAAAGAGGTAAATGATAATGCTTTGTGAAAGTATGAAATGAGCTCCAAGTAGCAGCTTCTAGAACGTCTCTAGTAGGGACCCCGCTGAGAAAAGCTGCTGAAGTAGAAGCAGCCCTGGCGGAATGGGATCTGATCCCCTTGGGCACAGTTTTACCATGGTGCAGGTAGCAGAAACGAATGCAATGGCTTATCCATTTAGAAATAGTCTGTTTTGATATAGCCTTCCCCTCTGATCCTGCAGCAAAGGCTACCAGTAGTTGCTCAGACTTTCTTAGAGATTTTGTCCTGTTTAAGTAGAATCTTAGTTGTCTGTGTAAATCCAATGAATGCAGAATCCGCTCCCTCTTGTTCTGCGGATTTGGGAAAAAAGTTGGCAGGTGAATGGTCTGGTTAAGAGCCACACTGGATACCACCTTAGGCATAAAAGAAGGATTGGTCCTGAGGGCCACGTTATCCGGGTAAAAAATAATGAATGGCTCCACTGCCATGAGAGCCTGTAGTTCTGAAACCCTTCTAGCGGAATTGACTTCCAAAAGAAAAGCTGTCTTCCAGGAAAGAAATTTTATATCCGCAGTAGCTGCTGGTTCAAAAGGAGGCAAGGTGAGTTTTTCCAGCACAAAACTGAGGTCCCATGCAGGGGCTGGCGCTCTCCTGGGAGGCCTTACATTTTTGGCCCCTCTGAGATACTGTTTTAGCAGTGGATGAGAAAAGAGGGGTGGCTCTGTGTTGTAATGAGCCGAGATGGCAGAGGCATGGATTTTTATTGAACAAAAGGATAGGCCCTTGTCAAGCATCTCAGTTAAGTATTGTAAAATCTGAGGAATATTGGGCCTTGCTGTGTCTATTCCTTGTGCTTGGTTCCAAGCACAGAATCTCTTCCATTTATCAGCATAAGATTTTCTAGTACTAGGCCTTCTGGCTTCCAAAATGACATCCATCACAGGTTTACTGAGAGATGTGGTTTGAATAATTAGTTGATTAGCCATGCTGCAAAATTCAGAGTTTGGAGCCGAGTGTGAATAATTTGATAGTTCTGCTGAGACAGTAGATGAGGTGTTTGAGGCAAGTACCACGGAGGAAGGTGTGATATATTCCTTAGAAGCGGGTACCAGTGTTGGCGAGGCCAGTCTGGAGCAATTAGAATCATTTTTGGTTTTTCCTGTCTGACTTTTAGTAAGACCTTGGAGAGTAGCCGGAGAGGCATAGACTGATAGTTTTTTCCAGCTGAAGGACAGTGCATCCACTTTTCCATGCTTTTTTGTGATGAGTTTTTGTGCAGAATTTGTCCAACTGATAGTTTTGGGGAGAGGCAAATAGATCTATGTCTGGGCTTCCCCATTTCTGTGTTAACATGCTGAAGATTTGTGGATCCAGTTTCCATTCGTGTGGGTCCATAAGATTTCTACTTAGGTCGTCTTGCCAGAGTACTTTGCTTTCCTGGCAGGAATTGAGCTTGAAAATGTATTTGGTAAGTCAAGGCTGTGTTCCACAAGGCCATGGCTAGTCTGCAAAAGGGGTAGGAATGGGTAACCCCTGCTTGTTTATGTACCACATAACTGTGGTGTTGTCCGTCTTTATCAGTAGTTGTCCTGGATGAAACAAGTCCTTGAAGGCTGTCAGAGCATTCTGAACAGATAGCATTTCTTTCTGGTTGATATGCAGATGCATTTGGTTTGGGCTCCATTTGCCCTAAATGCATCTCCCTGCCATGTGGGCCCCCCAAGCATAGTCTGATGCGTCTGTAGTTAGGGTTTGGGTGGCAGAGGGTAGAGTGAATGACAGTCCCTTGTTTTAGTGACATGTCTTTGCCCACCAAAGAAACTCCTGTTGTAGACAGGGAATGAGAGGAATCATTGTTTCCAGGCAGTGACAATGCTGACTCCATAAACTTTTTAGGTACCACATAAGTTTCCTCATATGCAACCTCACATATGGAATTAGTAGAATGCAGGATGCCATGAACCCCAAAGCCTGCAGAATTTGTCTTGCAGATAACTGGGTTTTTGTTGCCATTTGATTGAAGTATGTTGTCAATTGTATTTGTTTGTCTGGCGTGAAGTAAGCCATCTGGGCAGTTGTATTCAAGCTTGCACCCAGGAATGTAATTAGAGAGGGTACCAGTTGTGATTTCTTTTCGTTTATGATGTACCATAGGCATGCTAGAAGCCTTTTTACAAACGCCAGATGTTGAAGAAGAGTGTCCTTGTCCTCTGCCTGAATGAGACAATTGTCCGGATAAGGATAAATGTTAATGTTTCTTTGTCTGCAGAATGCAATTACTGGTGCCAGGCACTTTGCAAAGACCCTGGGCGCAGTAGATAAGCCAAAGGGCAGTGCAGAGAATTGGTAATGCAAAAAACCTGCTTTGAAGCAGAGGTATGCCTCTTTTAAGTCTAGAGTTACTAACCAAGCATTCTTGCCTAGCATAGGCAGAAGCTGTTGTAAAGTCCACATTTTGAATTTTGGAATGTCCAGGAACGTGTTCAGAATCGATAAGTCCAGTATTGGACGCCATGAATTGTCTTTTCTGGGTACCAGGAACAGTCTTGAATAGACTCCTTTGTCCTTTTTCCTTTTCTGGTACCGGTTGAATAGACCCCATATCCATGAGGGACATGATTTGTTTCTGGGCCTCTGCCCACTGGTTTGTGGCAGATCCGGCCATCCGTTTGGATTTGGCAAAGTATGAAAATAAAATCTGTACCCCTGGCATACTATGTTTAATACCCACTTGTCCTGGGTTATTAACTGCCAATTTTGAGCATGAAGTGCTAGTTTTCCCCCCCAAGGAAGCTGCCACAAGATAAGTGCTTGGAGATGGTAGAGGAAAGTCATTGAGACTGCTTACTGTAGGGTTGTGCTTTGTCATCTCCAGATTTGGAGGTGGAGGCACCCCATTGCTTTGACCTGTAAGATCCCTGTGATTGATATATGGAACCTTTTGAGTGCGTACTCCAGTGCCTACTGAACCTGGGTGGCTGCACTTGCAATAAATATTTTACAGTTTGCATAGATTTAGCTTTGTCTTCCATTTTCTTTAAAACCTCTTCTGCCTTACTACCACACAGAGGCCTACAAGGAATCAAAACCACACTGTAAAGTATGCTTTCCAACCTGTTTTGCTGAATGCAATAAATCCTGTAACTCTATTTTCCACACAATCAGAAATCAACATCATTTTCTGTTTCAGTAAGCCCATAACATGCTGTTGATATTTAAGCATATGAAACTGGCAGTTTAAAGCCCTGATTGCCAAGGTTGCAGACGTATAAACCTTCTTACCCCATCTATCCAGTGCCCTGGAATCTCAATCAGAAGGGGTAGGATTTTTGGCTGAAGAAGCCTTTACACCCTTGGGACCCTGAGAAATAGTCTCAGGATCAGCAGCAGGATTTTTGAAAATAAATTTGTGGGAGTCAGGAACCCTGTAATATCTGTCTGGCTTACTAGGAGCCGGAGGCAGGGAATCAGGAGCCATGCTTGATTCCGAGAACACATCATCAACAATGTCTAAAACAGGAGGTATTGCCAAAGGCCTATGTTGAGGAAGAAGGAAGTCCCTAAGCTTCTTTTTTGATTCAGAGAAGTCCTGACTCTCCCAGTGAAAATGTTCTCTTAAAGTATGCAAAGTCTCTCCAAAAGAGTAATCCTTAGGAGGAGATGCAGATGGGAAGGATTCCTCTGCATCAGAATCCTCATAAGGTGGAATAGAAAATTCCTGATCAGAAGAGGAATCAGAAGAAATGGAAACCTGATCTGAAGATTCATAATCAGTGCCTTGCCTAGGCCACTTAGCAAGGGGAGTTGGGAATCCCTGATCAAGGTAATTAAATCCTCAGTCATTTTGATGATTTGTTTTTTAGGCATAGGCGCCTGAGCACGTGTTTTTTTAGTCATAGAAATTGTTTTTGACCTTGTTTTTTTTGATGGCGTCAGTTTAATATAAACATGTTGAGGCCTGAAAACACCCTCAGAAGCCAGTGCCTGCTCAGCGGCTCCGGTCCCATCCAAGGAAGAGACATCCGCGGGTTCAATACTTTGCGAATCTCGCGGCATACTGGACTGCGAATAGGTCTCGGTAGAGGCCTACCACTCAAAAGTAGCGGGCATCAGGAGCTGCGAAAGCACCTCACTGAGTACCGGCAAATCGGCGACTGGCTTAGGAGAAGCTTAGTCGTCGATTTTGGACCTCGATGGTCTGTCTTTTTCCTTGCGTTTTTTATGAACTCCGATAGTCGGATTGCTAACCGACATTTCAGGGTAGTTAAATCTTGAGCTAAAATATTTAGAAGCAAAAATATACCGACGCTTAATAGTGCGTTAGTTAAATTTAGCACAAAACCGACAGCAAGGCACGTTGTGATCAGGGTCTAGGCAAGGAATACAGTACAAATGAAAATCCTTATGAGGTATTTGCTTCCCACAAGTAATGCAATTATTAACTTTTACTGACATTGGTAAGGAGCAAGAAAAAGTTTCCCCAACGGGGTACTTAGCTTTAGTTTGAAGACTTCAGTTCTGAAACCCGAAAATGAAAATTTCAGGAGTCGGCCGACCGGCACATGCGAACTGCTTCTGCTTCGGGAACTGCGCGGCAAGAAAGACTGGTTAAAATGGCATCGGCTGCATGTTTTATACCCCTGACGACCTGACGTTATGGAAGAGGAGACAGCAACCGATGCAGGACCCAAGACTTTGCTATTCAGGCCGACTGAGGGCAACCTGCCAACAGATTACTCAAATGTAATGACTGCAACAGTGAAACACGAAGAACATCAAGGAACGTCGGAGGGAACAGCAGTTGCAACTTTAGCTGCTAGTAATCTTTTTCCTGAACACTTACCTGCTCAAGGTGAAACCAGCTTGAATTTGGCTTCTAATGAACCTGTAGTATGACCGAAGGAAAGGAGTTATTTGTCCAACCAGTTTTTTTATGGAACTTCCATTGCTGTTTTGGAAGAAAGGAAGGAATGGAGGGGACCAGGGAGAACAGCGAATAAGGAACAAGAGGAAACGGTCATTCCAGGGAACTGGTGTCAGAATGATAAAGAAAATGTGGACTCAGAACATTTAAACTTGGTATGTAATCTCTCTGACAGAGTTTGAACTGAATGTTTTAAATAAGGGTTTACTTTCATTCCAGCAACTAGAGCTGATTTAACTGATACACTGATTGATTTTATATTTATAAGAAATGTAGCATTGAAACAGAGTTTTAATAATGTCAGTAATAATGGAAATGTCAATGATATGGTGTTCCGGAAACCTAGCGGTTTTATACCACGATCTTATCCTGTTCTTCAGATTTTTATCAAACTTTGTGATGATGAAATAAATGCAACTTTGGGAAACAATAAAAGGAAGAAGGGCTTTGAGAATTTGACATTTAATGAAAGGAAAACCTTAATAGCCTTGCAAAATGATATGAATATTATAAAACCTGTTGACAAGGGTGGGTTGATCGTTGTCATGAATAGAACTTATGTTGATTGTATTAATGAGAGATTTCAAGATTTCAAAACATATGAGAGGGTGAGTTCTGAGAGGCTGGGATAGTTGGAACAGCAGTTAAGGGGCATACTGAATGGACATGTTGAAAATGTATGACTAAGGAGCTGCACCAATATTTCTCAGTTTTAAAACGATTAGTCCCTTCATTTAATGGCCTACCTAAAATACATAAGAACCCTTTCAGACCTCAGTTTAGCCCCATTGTAGCAGGGGCACGCTGGGTGGAGCCAATCTCCATATATGTGGAAAACCATCTTTGTCCTGTAGTTGAAATATATACTACTGTTTTAAGAGATTCAGAGCATTTTTTAAAAGATTTGTACACATTCTTGAGAGAATACTGCTATTGATACATCTACATTGTTGCGGATTACTATGGATGTGACCTCATTATTTACATCCATACCTAATAAAGAAGGAGTGGAGACGGTAAAATGGATCCTTCTTAAGGAAGGATTTTATGATCCTAGTAAAGTGGAGTTTTTGTGTTCCTTAATGACCTTGATATTGGAGTAGAATGCGTTCACTTTTGCAGGCAAATACTATAGGCAGGTTTCTGGCATAGCTATGGTCACGTCATGTGCCAATAGCTACGCCAACCTGGTTATGGTTGGATGGGAGAGAGACTATAGTCTAAATTCACCATACAGTAGGTATATTAGATTCTGTCGTTTTGTGGATGACTTGTTCCTGTTATAGACAGGAATGCAGGAACACTTTCTTTCCTTCTTGGAATTTGTGAATGGCAGTAAACCTTTTTTTTAAATTTATGTTGAAATGCTCTTTACATTCAGTAGATTTCTTAGATTTGGTGGTGTTTAAAGATCAACAGGTGAATCTTCAGACAAGAATGCATAGGAAGGACTGCTTTTGTCCCACATATGTGCATTGACCTAGTATGCACCCCAATCACGTTTTTAGCAATGTATTGAAAGGACAGATGGTTAGGACCAGTAGACTCACTGTGAATAATGTGGCTTTTAATAATAGTTTAGAGCAGATGGGACTCTAGTTCCAACTTCAGGGATATAAAATAAGTGATATATGTAGAACTCAGATAGTGAAGAGAGAAAGGAGTACAGCAGCTAGACCATATTTCTCTACACCATGGAGAGAGGATAGGGTAGATAAGGTTAAGCAGAGTGAAATGCAGTTTATGTTGACCTATTCCACAGATGATCACCAGCTGAAAAATACTTTTTGGAAACATTGTCATGTACTACAGGCAGACTCCAGGACAGCAGATTTAGTTGGAATACAACCTAAATATGGGTACAAGAATAAAAAAATCACTTAAGTATAGGTTATGCTATTCGAAGATCATTGAGTGTTCAGTTAATAATGAGGATGGCTATGGGACACACACAAGTGGAAAATGCGGGTATTGTGAATACACAGCTGAAACAGATAAGTTTGTACATCCATTTACTGGGCAGGAATATAAGTTGAAAGCCCGAGGTGATTTTAACACCAAGAATTTGGTATTTTTAGCGAGATGTGTAAAATGCCCATTACATTATGTGGGCAAGACCAACAGGTAGCTGAGGGAAAGGGTTTGAGATCACTTACACTGTGCCTGCAGAGGTTTGAAATATAATGCCATAGCCAAACATATTAGTAATATGGGGAATGAACATAGTTTTAAGTTTCTAGTCTTAGAGGTCTTGCTGTCGAATGACAGGAAAGGGGATATAGTTAACACAACCAAATAAGCACAACTTAGATGGATTCTGAGGTTAAGGGCACATTCGAGCCCAGGGTTGAATGACCACATTTCGATTAAACCTACTTTAGAAGCATGAAGGTTGAAAAGATAATTGTATTGGATATGCATATACCATAGTTGTGTGTACTTTTAGTTGTTTTATATTTACTTTGGGTATATTTTATTTTATTTTTTATACATTATTATGTAGTGTTTCCATGTATTTTATATGTATATGTTGTTTGAAATATAGTTTACACTGTAGTCATGCTGCTTCTAGAATTTGGTCACTATGCGGTTAACAGGGAAGTGATAAGTTGCTTAGTGACAAAGAGATATACATTGTTCCCATTGGATGATAAGACTTAAAAGGAAGAAATAAATGTGGAGTATTTTATGGTGTGTTAAGATCTGACAAAGCAACAGTGTTTGTGAAAACACTTATCAAAACAAAATTACCATTTGGTTTTAAGCTGTGGTGGTTTCTTTCAGCCTGTTTCTGCTCTGTGAAGTTTGGATTTTTTACAAACAAAAGATAACTGACTAATTATTGGCTTACCTACTGCTGTCATTCTAAGGGGATCCTATAATAATAATAATACACACACACACAATATATATATATATATATATATATATATATATATATATATATATATGGGTCTACCTGACATGGTCGACAAGCCATTTGATCGACTCTGATTTGGTCGACAGTTGATTTGGTCGACAAGCAGATTTGCCCCCTTCCCCAATGTTGTGCAACCCTGGAGTTGATATATATAATTAGTGTGTGGGGGCAGCCCCACATCGGGGTAAGCCCCCCACCTATAATGCTTGTCAATCAAATGAACTGTCGACCAAATAAACTGTCGACTATGTGAACTGTCGACCATGTCAGGTAGACCCATATATATATATATATATATATATATACATACACACACACACACACAAATGTGTGTATATATTATATATGGATCTACTTCTCTTCTTCGAAATTACACTGCCAAGGCTCTTGCCACCTCTATAGTGCCTTTTTTTAGGCAATGTTCCAAAGATTAAATTACCACCGTAACAGCTACAAACAAATGCAATCTCAGAGTCATGCTACTCAACACTAGAAGTCTAAATCTCAAAATGCACTCGCTCAAAGCACTCCTTAAAATGGAGAACATCTACATTTGTGCTGTAACAGAGACCCGGTTCAAGGCAGCAGAAAGCACCCCTGCACTACCAGGGTATTACTCATTCCAAACCTTTCGGCCCCAGAACTTGTACCGAAGCTCCAAAGGCGGTGGTGTTTCCATATTCATAAAGGATGCACACACCTCTAGATTGGTAGCCCAACATAAAGCATCTGAAATACTTCAGGGGCAGCTAACACTGGGTAAGACAGAGATTCAGGTCGTAGCCTGCTATAGGTCCACAACCATGTCCCAAGACTCACACTCCATGCTCCTAAGCACCCTGGAGAATATAAGGGTCCAACCTAACACTCTCATACTGGGCTACTTCAACTACTCCTCCATTAGCTGGGAAAACTACTCATGTACCAATACACTTGCCAATGCTTTCTGGAATTCATTAATTCCAATGCCCTGGACCAGCTCGTTCTTGCCCCCACTAGAGGTAGCAACATCCTTGACCTGGTTATTACTAACATGGGCGACCATTGCTCTACACGAATAGTCAACTCGTCCCTGGTTAGATCTGACCGCAAACTAATCACCTTGGAAATCCACATCCCCCCCCACAAAGGTAACAACCATGAAAAACTTCTCCAAAGCTAATTTTGGGCTCCTAAAAACAGAGGTGGCTAACTACACGGCTCACCCAGACTTTGCTACTCTCTGCTGTGAAGGAAAGGTTAGTTTTCTTTTTATTTGCTGTATTTTGTATTAGTTTACTGCCTTTTTATACTTTGAATACTGTGATTTGTTTTCTTTACCTTATGTTTTACTTGTATTCTGCTTTTAACTGCATATTAAAACTTCAAAAGAGACCACAGCTCTGTCTCATGTGAGTCAGGCAGAAAATACCAGTGTCTTGCTAGTTGCCTGCCTCTTATGTTAATTTGACCATACATCTCATTTCTTCTCTGCTTTCACTGGCTTTTATGAGTAAGCAGAAAATCATCATTTTGTGAAATCACTCCCCTTCTACCATTTAAATTTACTGGCCAGCCTACTGTATTCCATAGTACCAGAATACAAAAGTGATCAACCCCTTTCAATCTATCTTGCTGTTTTAAAAATAGTGACTCTCCACTAAAACTCAACTTTTTAGACAGGTAAAACTTAAATTCCCTACTTTCACATCTAACTTCTCTAGTGCACACTGCAGTGTTTAGGATAAACCATTTTTTCATCTTACCTTTAAGCATCCCTGTGACTAGCACTTGCACTAATACTTGCTGGAAAGCACTAGGAAGCCTTAAACTGATACAAGCATTCAACTCTCCTTATTAATAAGGAGAAATTATTTATAATTAAGGAGAAATTAACCATAGGCACTAAGCCTATAATTGCAAAGTACCTTGCTAAGGGAAAGGAAAACGGCTCCTGTACTTTTCAAAAAAAGCACCAAACCAGGCATGTCCAAGGGTCAGCTTCCGGTGATTTCTCCTGTCCACCTGGTGAATCTGGGCATACTGGGGCAATGCAGCAATTGCCTTATGTACACAGACAACCCTCTCCTCTTACCACCCAACACTACAACCTGTGAGAGATGCACTTACATAGCCAAACTGGAAGCAAAGCTCTCTCCACCCAAGATTGTGCTAGACAGTCATGAGGAGAAGGTTAACACCTGCACTACACCTCAAGCAACACATAGCCCTTCTAAACTCACACCACCAACACCCACTGATAGCAACACTAAATCCACATATGTGGAGGCCCTTAATTGTAACCTGCCCACACAACAAGGACCTCCGAAGTTGAAACACAAACGCCAATCACAACCAGTGTCACATAGCTCACAACACCAGTGTGCCACCCAGCAAAAGCCCCTAAGGCAAGACAACGCACCTAACACTTTAGTCATAGGTGACTCTATAGTCAGGCACACTGATGTCCCACTCACCAGGCTGAACAAGGAGAAAATTACAGTCAGCTGCCTGTCGGGTGCCAGGATCCGCCACATAACACATGCACTCAAGTCACTCCACAACAAGTACAAATATGACTCTTATTGTCCATGTTTGAGTGAATGACTTGAGATGTACCACCCTGGACTACATGAAGAGACATGGAAGAGCTCTCGGATCATGTGGCCCAGGAAGGTAAGACCCTGGCCCTGAGTAGCATCCTGTCTTCGCCCAGAATGATGCCACAATATAAGGACAAAATGACTGACTTCAACAATTGGCTAAGCTTCTGGCGTCATTCAAAGGGGATCCAGTATCTGTCTGCCGGGAGGACATGATCAACAGATCACGATGCTTTGCCAGAGATGGTCTGCACCTGTTGCCCCTGAGATTCAGGTCACTGGCTAAGGCTCTTGCCACCCCTATAGTGCCTTTTTTAGGCAAAGTTCAAAGGACAAAACCACCATGGTAACAGGTACAAGCATGCAAAATATGAAGGTAATGCTAGAAGTCTAAACCTCAAAATGTACTCTCTCGAGGCACTCCTAAAAAATGGAGAACATCGATATCTATGCAGTAACTGAGACCTGGCTCAAGGTTCCAGAGGGCACCCCTGCAGTACCAGGCTACAACTCTTACCACACTTTTTGGTCACCAAACCAGGATCGAAACACTAAAGGTGGAGGAGTGTCCATATTCACCAAGGATATTCACACCACCAGGCTAGTTGCCCAACACAATGCGTCTGAAATTCTCCAGGTGCAACTAACACTAGATAAGACTGCAATCCAAACTGTAGCTTACTACAGATCCCCCACCATGCCCCAATATTCTCACATCTTTCTAAACATACTGGAAAATATTAAGATACAACCAAACACCCTAATACTGGGTGATTTCAACTACCCTGCCATTAACTGGGAAAACTACACGTGTACCAACACCTTTGCCCAACGGTTCTTGGAATTCATAAATTCCAATGCCCTTGATCAACTAAATCCATAGTCCAAACAGGGGCTCCAATATCCTAGACCTGGTAATTACCAACATGGGAAATCGATGCTCCACACCGATGGTCACCCCCTCATTGGTCAGGTCAGACCATAAGCTAATCACCCTAAACATCCACATCCCACCCCCACTCCCCAGTAAGGAAACCTCCATAAAAAACTTCTCCAAAGCCAACTTCATGCTACTCAAGTCAGAAGTGGCAAATTTCATGACACCCATGCAGATGGGAACTGAAAGTTCGATTGCTGAGTCCTACACTAAGGCACTGTATGAGCACATCCACTCATGCATGAATCGTGCCATCCCAAATAGAACCAAGATGCTCTCCTCCAAAAAAAGGAAGCCAATCTGGTGGTCCCCTGCCATTAACAAACTTTACAACAAAAGGAAGAAACTATTGCAGAAAAGATTGCCAAATTCCGGTAATAACGGCCATACAGGCAAAAGTCGCACTCTCCAAAGCTAAGAATACAGTTTCCATGGGACCAGATGACATCCCGAGCTGTGTACTACATGAACTACAAAATGAACTGGCAGCTCACCCAAGTGTCATGTTTAATCATACCCTCACCTCAGGCTTCGTGCCCACTGAGTGGAGCACAGCAACAGTTATCCCACTCCACAAGGGGAGAGCCAACTTGGATCCCGGGAACTACCGCCCCATCAGTCTGACGAGCCTGATCTGCAAGGCATGGAACGTATTATCATGGAACTTATAAACAAAGAAATTGGCAACCTTCAAACACTGGACCCCACCCAGTTTGGGTTCATGAAGGGCCGATCTTGTCTCCTGAACCAGACTGACTTCTTCAAATCAGTCTGCAGAGCCGTGGATGAGGGTAAAGCAGTCCACACAGCCTATCTGGACCTCGCCAAGGCCTTTCACACCATCCCCCATTCTGCAATCATAGATAAACTTACTAAGCTGGGCATTAATCCCTATGTCACTCGATGGGTTGCCAACTGGCTTACTGACAGAACCCACACTGTAAAAGTAGCTGACTCCAAATCCAGCTCCAGACAAGTGGAGAACCTCAGGGTTCAGTCCTAGGACTGCTCTTGTTTGGCATCTACTTCTCTGAAGTACAGGCCAACACTAAGGGACTCTGGCTAACAAAGTTCGCAGATGACTAAAAACTGGGAGCCATTATTGAATCCCCAAATGATGTGGATACTCTACAAAAGGGCCTTACAGAAAAAGATGCTTGGTGCCAGAGCCATGGGTTCAAGCTCAATGCCAAGAAATGTATAGTTATCCCCTTTGGGAAAAACATGTACCCGTGAATTACTACATAGGTGGCAGTACACTAAACACCGAAAGTGTGATAAGAGACTTAGGGACACAGGTGGACAGTGGTCTCACCTTCAACAACCACATTGCCACAGCAGTCAGGAAATCCTTCTATGTGGCACACCTCATTACTAAGGGTTTTTCATCCAGAAAAAAGGAGGTCATTGTCCCACTGTACTCATCCTTCATTAGACCCATTATAGAATACAACGCCCCATTTGGTATGTACCTCTCAAGCCATCTGCAACAACTGGAAAGCCTGCAGAAATACCTCACTAAAAGAATGGCCTAAACTAGATGCCCTATGCTGACCGCCTTAAAAAACTCCAGCTATACTTTGTCGCATATCGTCTACTCAGAGGCGATCTCTGCTTAACATACAAGGCCATGTCAAACCCAGAGCTGTTGGACATGCTACACTTAAAGAACTCCCAATCCCTCAGAGCCACACGCTCCAGGGATCTATACCATGTCATCACAATAAACAAAACATGCTGGAGGGATACGTTCCTGACCCAGAGACTGCCCATACATGTCAAGCAGAGCGCCTCCTTGGCCCTCTTCAAAAGGAATCTTGACAATTGGATGGGAGAAAGGAAATTCACCCCGGGGATCACATCAGTCGCCCTGCTAGACAGGGGTCCAGGGAAGTAAACAATGTGGGAAGAAACAGCCAGGGAATTGTTATGGCTAGGCTTGTATAGGCCCTAGGGCCGGATAGCCTAGTACCAGCCTATGAACCATGCAAATGGAGAATAGTTGCATGACCACCAAATCATATGCCAATACACTGTAAGAACACGTACACAAATGCATGGATATCGCCATACCCAATAAAACCAAGATCTCCTCAAAAAAAAAAAAAAAGGAAGTCAATCGGTGGTCCCCTGCCATAAACAAACTCTACAACAGGAGGAGGAAACTGATGTGGAATAAGGCGAAGTCCCAAGACTGGAAAAACTCCCTTATCAGCCTCAATAAAAGGTTGAGATCCCTCATCAAATCCTCTAAAGCTAGCTATGAAAACAGAATTGCAACAGATAGTAAAGACAACCACAAGGCCTTCTATAGTTATGTAAAGAATCTCCACGGCAATACCCAGATTTGCTCTGAGCTACTGCACAATGGTACCTACTATACAGAGCCAACAGATATTGCCAATATACTGGCCGACAGATTCAATGCTAACTTTACCACCACCCCACCCCACCCCCCAGGACCAATCACAATACCAGTAGACTGCCAGGCACCCAGTATTACTGCTGTACATGTTAAAACAGCACTGTCCAAGGCCAAGAATACAGCTTCTATGGGACCTGACAATATCCCTGGCTGTGTTCTACATGAACTACAGAGTGAACTGGCACCTCAGCTGTGGGCCCTGATTAATCACAGCCTCACCTCAGGCATTGTCCCTAGCGAATGGCGCACTGCTACAGTCATCCCTCTCCACAAAGGAGGAGTGACTACAGACCCCAGGAATTATCGCCCCATTAGCCTGACGAGTCTGATATGCAAAGCTATGGAACGCATCATCATGGACCTAATAAACAAGGATATAGGGAATCTCCAAATTGGATCCTACACAGTTTAGTTTTGTGAAGGGTAGATCATGCCTGCTCAACTTGGTTGACGTCTTTGAGTCAGTCATCAGAGGTTCATTCAGCCTACCCTGATCTGGCCAAGGGCTTAGATACCATTCACCACTCAGGAATCATAGAAAAACTCACTAAGTTAGGCATCAACCCTTATATCACTAAGTGGGTAACAAACTGGCTTACAGATAGAACCCAGAGTGTGAAAGTAGCTGACTCCAAGTCAGATTGCCGACCAGTCACAAGCGGAGTCCCACAGGGTTCAGTCCTGGGTCCTCTCCTGTTTGGCACCTACTTCTCTGAAGTCCAGACCAACATGACGGGACTCTGGCTGACAAACTTTGCAGACAATTGCAAGTTGGGAGCTATTATTAACTCCCCAAGTGATGCTGACATCCTACAGAAAGGCCTCAATGAGACCAACGAATGGTGTCAGAACCATGGCCTTAAGCTCAATGCCAAAAAAAGCGTCATCCTCCCTGGGAAAAACCCAGTTCCCTTGAATTACCACACTGACGGTAGTCCACTGAACACAGAAGGCGTTATAAGAGATCTGGGAACACAGGTTGACAGCAACCTCTCTTTTGACCTCTTCAAGAGAGATCTTAATGAGTGGTTGGGAAATAGAAAATTCACCCCGGGTATCATGTCAGTGGCTCTTCTCGACAGAGGCACTAGGAACTAAGGTCGGGTGGGACGATGCTAGGGTAATCCTATGGGCTAGGATTGTAAAGGCTCCAAGGGCCATTAGCCTAGTACACACATGAACCTATGTAGCAAGGGTCCGGTCCGGCAAACAAAAACGCACTTTAGCAGAGGAGTGAGGGGATAGAGGCAAGCCCCACCCCCACTACTTATATATACTGAGATCGCACTACAGTGGGGAAAAGGTATATTCTCTTGTCCCCACTGAACTGTGACTCAGTAACCTGAATTTCGCAAAAGTGCACTTTTGCTAAAGTGGGTGTCTTCTTCTCTTGTTCAAACAAGTGCAATTTTGAACAAGAGTAGACCAGTGTGTGTGTGTGTGTGTGTGTGTGTGTATATATATATATATATATATATATATATATATATATATATATATATATATATATATATACATATACATATATATATACATATATATACATACACATATATACATAAATATATATATATATGTATGTGTGTGTGTATATATATATATATATATATATACACACACACACACACACACACATATATATATATATATATATACATATATATATATATATATATATATATATACACACACACACACATATATATATATAAATATAAATATATATATATACACACACACACATATATATATATATATATATATATATACACACACACATATATATATATATATATATATATAAATATAAATATATATATAAATATAAATATATATATATATACACACACACACACACACACACACACACACACACACACACACACACACACACACACACACACACACACACACACACACACACTCCTTATGGCTTCCATACACTAGCCAAGACTCCCTCTCCATATTGCAATTTTTTTTGGCAAGGTCACGCTCCTTAAATTACCTACATAATCAATAAAAATCAAAACAATATTAAGGCGGCACTGCTTAATGCTATAAGCCTAAGCAACACACTCAGGTCCTTACAGGCATTCTTAATCCTGGAGAATATAAACATGTGCGTAGTTACTAAACCATGGTTGCAGAACAGCAATCACAGCTCCTCAGTGCAGGGATTTAATGCTCATCACTTCTTCATACCAAACGATGAACTGCTAGGTGTAGCAACAGTGGGCATTTATGTGTTTGACAAACCACTTTGCCTGTAGATTCATAATGCAAGACACTGACCTTGAAAGTACAGTTGTGTACACTTACCATAAATGTAGATGTTAGAGTGTATTCACTGTTGCAGTCATCACACTTGGGTTATCCTGCCTGCAGGTAGCCCTCAGTCGGCCCGAATACCAGAGTCTTAGTATTTCTGCGTCGGATGCTGTCGCTTCTTCCATGACGTCAGGTCGTCAGGGGTATAAAACAGGCAACCGATGCCATTACATCAGATTTTCTTGCTCCAAATGTCAGGAGACCCCAAATAGGGAGCTAGTATATGGTGGGGAACACCACCAGTAAAAAGTAAATACCAATGCCATTAGGAATAGCCATAAAGAGGAGAGAAAACCAGGGGGCTGGAGGGAGGGAAAAGTACAGTTGTGTACCTATCATAAATGTAGATGTTCGAGTGTATTCACTGTTGCAGTCATTACACTTGGGTTATCCTGCTGGCAGGCTACCCGCAGTCGGCCTGAATTCCAAAGTCTAGGTCCGGCGCCGGTTGCTGTCGCTTCTTCCCTGACGTCAGTGCGCCAGGGGTATAAAAGATGCAGCCGACGCCATTTTCTTCAGTCTTTCTTGCCCCAGATGTCAGGTGCCCCCAAATTGATAGGCTGAAAATGATGCCAATAAAGTATGCATGCACACAAATAAACATTTCCTTCATCTACAACCAAATACACCACATAGGCTGTATAGGATAGAGACGTACAGATAAGTCCCAGCAAAGAAAAGGGGGATGGTGGGCGAGTAACCTGGACTGCAACAGTGCATACACTCGAACATCTACATTTATGGTAGGTACACAACTGTACTATGTTCATCGTGTTTCACTGTTGCAGTCATTACACTTGGGTTGAGTCCCAAAGCTGAGGTTGGGTGGCTGGGTCTAAATAGGATTAGGAGAGGCTAACAGGCCCTGCAGAACTGCAGTGGCAAAGCCTGCTCTGGATTTAGAGTAGAGAGGTAAGTGGTAGTGCCTGGTAAAAGTGTGCACTGAACTCCAAGTTGCAGCCTCTAAAATGTCTTTGGTTGGTACTCCTCTGAGGAAGGCTGCTGAAGTGGCTGCTGCTCTGGTTGAGTGAGGCCTAATGCCCTTAGGCACTGATTTGCCATGATGTGAATAGCAGAAGCGAATGCAGTGGGAGGAGAGGCAGAGGAGGAAATGCATATACTGTTAGGGTTTTCCAGCTGAATGATAGAGCATTTGAGGTTGGCAGTTGTGAGGGGAGGCAAATAGATCTATGTCTGGGCATCCCCATTTCTGTATTATCTTGTGGATCCAGTTTCCACTCGTGGAGATCCGTGAGGTTTCTGCTTAGTTCGTCTGCCAGAGTATTTTTCTTTCCTGGCAGGAATTGCGCTTGCAGGTGTGCTTGATAAGTCAATGCTGTGTCCCACAAAGTCATGGCTTGTTTGCAGAGGGGGTAGGAATGAGTGCCTCCCTGTTTATGTACCACATGACTGTAGTATTGTCCGTCCTTATCAGTAGTTGTCCTGGCTGGAGTAGATCCTTGAAAGCTGTCAGGGCATTCTGAACAGCTAGCATCTCTTTTTGATTGATATGAAGATGCCTTTGGCTTGTGGGCCATGTGCCCTGGATACATTTTCCTGCCATGTGGGCCCCCCCAGGCATAATCTGACGCATCTGTTGTTATTGACTGCCTGGCTGTGGGTAGGGTGAATGGCTGTCCCTTGTTGTGGTGACAGGCCTGTGCCCACCATCGAAACTCCTGTTGCAGGCAAGGAATGAGGGTAATTAATGTTTCCAGGCTGTAACAATATTGAGTCCAAACACTTTTTAGATACCATTGTAGTTTCCTCATATGCAGTCTGGCATATGGAATTAGCAGAATGCAGGATGCCATGAAGCCCAAAGCCTGCAGAATTTTTCTTGCAGATAACTGGGTCTTTGTTGCCAACATTTTGAAGTAAGAAGTCAGTTGCCCTTTGTTTGTCTGGCATGAGATAAGCTATCTGGGCAGCTGTATTTAAGCTTGCACCCAGGAATATTATCTCCTGAGAGGGTACTAGTTTTGATTTCTTTTCGTTTACTGTGTACCCTAGGCAAATTAATAATCTTTTTACAAACGCCAGATGCTTTAGTAGAATGTCCTTGTTCTCTGCTTGAATAAGGCAGTCGTCCAAGTAAGGATATATTTGAATTCCTCTGTCTGCAAAATGCAATTACTGGTGCTAGGCATTTTGTGAAGACCCTGGGTGCAGTAGATAAGCCAAAGGGCAGTGCAGAGAATTGGTAGTGCATTGAGCCAGCTGTGAATCTGAGGTATCTTCTGCAAGATTGTCTGATTGGAATATGCAGGTATGCCTCTTTTAGGTCCAAAGTTACAAGCCAAGCCTTCTTGCCCAGCATGGGCAGAAGCTGCTGCAGAGTCAACATTTTGAATTTTGGAACGTCCAGAAATGTATTTAGAAGAGACAGGTCCAGTATTGGTCTCCAGGCTTTGTCTTTTCTGGGTACCAAGAAAATTCCTGAGTAAAATCCTTGTTTCTGCTCTTGCTGTGGTACTTGCTGAATGGCCCTCATGTCCATGAGGGATGAAACTTGCTTTTGTGCCTCTGCCCACTGATTGTGTGGCAGGTCTGGCATACCTTCTGCCCTTAGCAGGGTGTGAAAGTGGAACCTGTAGCCCTGGGGCACTATATTCAAGACCCATTTGTCCTGGGTGATCATGTGCCAATTTTGAGAAAAAAGTGCTAGTTTCCCCCTAAGGGGGCTGCCAACAGATAAGTGCTTGGTGCTGGCAGAGGAAAGTCATTAGGACCGTTTCCTGTAAGGCTGTGATTTGTCTTCTCCGCTTTTGGAGGTAGAAGCACCCCACTGTTTAGGCCTGTATGAGCCCTGGGGCTGGCTGGGATCTGCCTCTGCGGTGTCTGTATCTTCCTCTTTGTGGCCTGTCTGACACTGGAAAGGACCAATTTTTAGTAGGCCAGTTCCTGCTAAATCTGGGTGGCTGTACCTGTAAGAAATCCTTTACTGTTTGCATAGATTTTGCTTTGTCCTCCATTTTCTTGTTTTGTGCCTGCAAAACCCATGCTGGTAGCTTTCCAAACCTCAGAATTCTCTCCTCTGAGACTTCTTGTGTTATGGGATTTCCTAATCCCCTACCACCAGGGGAAGCCTAACTTCTGCAGCTTACCCTACCTGTTAGGAGGAAGGATAAAGGATCCAGGAGTCCCTGGAGAATGGTCCTTGCAAAACCTGCTCTGGAACTTGAGAAAGAATCCAGTTTGTAAATGCCTTTTTTAAGGTATGAACAGATGACCAGGTTTGCTGCATCTAGAATGCTTCCACAGTCTACTCCTTTCCAATACCAAAGAAGATAATAAGGCTCTGGTGCAATGCGCCTTGCCTGAAATAGATTTACCATGGTGGGAGTAACAAAAATAGCAGACCATAACAGAGTAATCATTAGCTTACAGACAGGTTAACCCTTGCTAGCTTCAGAATAGGAAATAAACAGCTGTTCAGGTTTTCTGTAGAGCTAGTTCTGTCAAGGTAGTACCTGAGCTACTTGTACACATAAAAGGAATGCAGAATTATCTTTCTCTTGTTTTTAGGAAAGAAAAAGTACAGTTGTGTACACTTACCATAAATGTAGATGTTCGAGTGTAATGACTGCAACAGTGAAACACGAAAAACATCAGGGAAACTGATGGCTTGATTCCGGGTAAATTCAGAAACAATTGCCAATAAAAATGGATTAGTGAGGAAAATAACTCTGCCCTTGTGGAAAATTAGGTAAGGTTGGCCCACCAATAGAGCTTGCAGATGTCAGAGCGATAAGCTAAATGGTTTTCCAAGTGATGAACTTTAAATCAGACTGAAAAGGCAGGTTCAAAAGGAGATGAGGTCAACTTTTCAACAAAGTTGAGATCCAAACGGAGGGGGAATTTGCTTTTCTTTATTTCAAGGTGGTCTCAAGAGCAACACTCCTTTTTATAAATTGTTTGTCCACACAAAGAGATGAAAGGAGGAGACATGGGCAGCAAGATGCAAAATGATAAATGAATAATATAAGCCATCACTGAGCAGCTCACATAAATATTTCAAAGCCCGTGGGGGCAGACACCATACCAGGCCCTCTGTTAGATGGCAGCTAGAAAACCTCTTCGACTTGTAAACACAAGATTTTCTAGTTGAAAGGTTTTCTTGCCTCTTTCAATACCTGTTGCACATCCTCATGGAACAAATGCCTAAATGATAAAGGCAGAATCATCCAGGATGCCTGCTGCAACTGTTCTACATTGGGGTGCCCCAGTTTTGTCTGACACAGTGTGAGCAGATCCAGAGTATGAGGAAGCTTGTGGTAATTGTCCTTGTCCAATTCCATTAAAAGGGAGAACCAAGTTTTCCTGGGACAAAACAGGGTCACCACAATGAACTTTGGGACATTTTTCCTGAATCTTTTGAAGTATTTTGAGTACCAGTGAAAAGGTGGAAATGCATAAAGGAACATTTTTGTCCAAAGGAATGAGAATATGTCTGCCCTCCAAGCGTGGCAAAGTATGTCTTGAATATCATTTTTCCAAATGCCTGTATTGAAGAGAGACAAACCAAACTTTTTGAGATATTCCCCACATCTGGATCATATCCTGGAAGACCTCTATCCTGACTTTCCACTTGTGAGGGTTTGTCTGTCTATTTATCGTCTGTCTGCCAGTATGTTTTGCTATGATGGGATGTGAGACCTAAAGTGTTATAGAACGTTGTAAGGATAGCAACCAGGCCATCAATGCCAACCGGCAGACAGAGTATGACCTTGTACCCCTGGTTTGTTCAGGAATTACATGACTGTGGTATTGTCTTGGACCAATAAAAGGGGACCTGGAGATCATATGTAGTGAAGAAAGTACAGTTGCGTAAAATCTTACGCAAACGGTAGATGTCGTTTTCACTGTTGCAGTATTCATCACCTCTGGGATCTCCTGCTAAGGATAGCCCAACATCCAGCCAGTATGCAAAGCCTTTATTATCTAGGAGTGTTATGTCAGACGTATGCTATCCAAGCAAACATAGGGCATAAAGGTGATGTATAAATGCTCCCATCCCAGAAATAAAGTGCTGTAGGAGAACCAGACACTCAGTGGAAAGGAGAACATGTGCATCCAGAAAAATGAAGGAAGAGGAGAACCTTTCTGCCGAAAGGAAAATACCACAAACAGTTAAGGAGAAAAAGAACAGGTGGTAGGAGGAAAGGAGGGAGTAAACACTGAAAAGGAGGACACAACTGTACTACGTCCTTTTATATCACTGTTGCAAAATTCATCACCTCTAGCAGAGTACAAAAAGCTACTGAGAAGGTAGGGAGGAGGAAGGCAGGAGGAGCCCTCACAAAACTTGCCCTGGCTCTGGAAATGATACCAATTTGCAAAGTAGCAGCTTCAAGGATAGAGCTAGTGTTCAAACCCTTGAAAAAAGCCCCTGAGGAAGTTACTGCCCTAGTAGAATGAGCCCTAACAGAAACAGACAATTGTTTGCGATGAAAAGAACAAAATGAAATGGCCTTGGAAATCCAGGAGGAGATGGTTTGCTTAGAAACTGCCAAACCCAATGTCCTTGTATGAAAAGACATAAAAAGGTGGCATTTGTTTTGTCCACATAATATCTGAACTATCTATGGAGGTCAAAGGTCTGAAGAACCTTTTCACTAGAAGACTGCAAAGAAGGGGAAAAAAGGAAGCAAGTTGGATAGACTGATTAAGGGACAGCTCATTAACCACCCTGAGCATAAAAGAAGAATTTGTACAGACACACCCTGTCACTATGCCAAAAAAGAAGGGACTGCCATCCAGGCCTGCAGTTCAGACACCCTTCTGGCAGAGGTTAAAGCAACCAACAAAACAGTCTTCCAGGTGTAAAGTTGGAAAGAAGCAGTGGCAGGCTTGAAAGGAGCCAGAGTCATCTTTTCATGGACAAAATTAAGATCCCAAGAAGGGAGAACATGTTTTCTTGGGGGTCTGATATGAAGAATGCCTTTTAGAAATTGCTTGATCTCAACTCTGGAAGTCAGAGGAGGATTTGGTGGCAGACAGGCAGAGGTTGCCAACAAGTGAGCTTTCATTGAAGAATATGACGAGACAGCATGTAGCAGTTCACATAGGAAGGAAAGAACCAAAGGGACCCCACTGAAAAGGGATCCTGCTGATGTTTAAGACATTAGACAGAAAATCTCTAATTTGGACATGTACTGTAGAATAGTGTGTGTGTTATACCTTTAAGATGCATTTCCAAGGACAGCACATGCATACGAATAGCAAGCACAGGCTAGCTTCAGTGCAATTTTGAGAATGCAGCCAGAGTGTCAGTTTGTTTATAAGTTTATCAAAGTTAAAGTTACTAAGCCTCAGTCCTTATGTGTTTGTACATAATAAAGCTTCTTGAACAGAACCTACTAATGTTGGTCTATTTTATCCTGACCAGATGAATGACAAGGTGCCAGAACTGGGATTCCAGAGATTGCTTATCAGAGCTACGAGGTGCAGAGTTAACAGTGAAGATAATTTAACTGAACAGAGTGCAGAAAAAGGGCCAGGAACACACTAAAGGTAATGAAAACTTGCACAAACGACTTATTTTATTAAAAAGATAAAACGGAGCGTTATCAGGGCACAGAATGCATTATTAAGCAAACAAACAGCACGGAAACATTTATTAAGCAAACAAAAGGCACTCAAAGCTTATTAATTAAACAAAATGTTTGATGTTAAGACATTTGATAAAAACAATTATCAGAATAGTGCATAATGGATTCAGAATTACCTTGGAATTGCATAACGAGCATGATTAAAGTAAAACGAGCATGTTTACAGAAAAACGAGCAAAGGAAGAGTATAATGTACATGAAAAGAGATTAAATGGGCAAAACGAATATAATAAAGGGCACATTAAGCATAAATAAAGCAAGGCGACTGCATTTTTTTTGGCATAAACTATTATTTCGCATTGATTGAAGCTATTCAGGGCATAACTAAAGTTATTCAAAGTATCTCAAAGTGTGTAAAAGTGCTTACTGTGTGCGTTTATTACTGTGGATTTATTCTGAAGAGTTTGTGTGCAAAGTGCAACTGTTTTGTGAAGTGCAGTCAATATACAGCCATTTTGAAAAGTTTCTTGCACTGGGTGTGTCTATTCGCAAAGTGCCGCCATTACAGAGCTTCTTGCACTATACAGTTACTTAGCAAAGTACAGCCATTTTGGAAGAGTTTCAGTGTGCTGTGTACTGTTTAATCGCAAAGTACAGCTACTCTGAAATGTTTCCGACTCTGAGCTTCTTCTGCCCAGTTTATTCGCACAGTGCAGTTATTTTGAAATGTTTCTTACACTGATAAGAGGTGATTTCTCTGAGTACAGTGATTTCAAGAATCTTGTGCCAAGGAGACTTATTCTGCAGAATTCAGTTATTCAGAGGTTTATTGTGCTACTGGGCATAGTTACAAATTCCTGGCATATGTACATGTGTGTGTGTTTGTGCATATTTGCAAAAGCCTTCACAGGTATATGTTAATATGGCAGAGGCATTTCACAGACCAGGTCCACTTGTATTCGATCAGAATATTGCAAAGAATTGGAGAATATTTGAGAAAGAGTACAATATTACTTTGACAAATATGCACGCACCAGGGCATTCATTTTGCTAAACCTAGCAGGGTTAGAGGGCACTGAGAGAGAGAGAGAGAGCATTCATTTGTGTATGCACCAGCAGTATATGAAGGAGAGGGGGAAACCATCATATTGTTGTACAGGCTGAATCAAAGGAGGATCCAGAGTGTCTGAAACACAAATTCAGAGAAATGTTACATTAGAAAGGCATTTGTTTTACACAATAGATCAAAAACCAGGAGAAACTTTTGCAGTTTATATTACTGATCTGAGAAACAAAGCATGTGAGTTTGGTGATTTAAAGGATAAGTTAAATAAAGGACAGGCTTGTGTGTGATATTAATAACACTGCAGTGAAAAAGATTTTGCTTCGTGACAATGATTTAATGCTGAGTAAAGTTAATGAGATTTGTCAAATCCATTAAGTTACAGAAAGGCACACAAGTATGCTTGCAAGTGATAAGAGCATGGTTTCAGCAAGCAGGCTCCAGAGCAAATATAGACCGCAAGCAGCATTTCGCTAGTAGAAACAGGCCTAAGCACATGGCAGCTGCAATTCCTACGAGGTTTCCTGGGAGGAGTCGTAGTCTTCCAGTAAGTTCTAAGACTAGTTCAGTAAAAAGGACATACTCAGTGCAGTTCAAGGGTAAGTCAGCAAACCCAAGTAAAGCTTTATTGTTAACTGTCGCAATTGTTGTGCCAACCATGTGTCTTAAAGAGAAAAGTGTTCTAGCATTTGGTCAGCAATGCCACAAGTGTAAAAAATGGAACCATTTTCAAAAGTTTTGCAAATCAAGTAAACCTCACTCAGTTTTAAAGAAGAGTCACTTAAAAAAGCAAATTGATCATGTAGGATTACATCTACTCTCTATGTGGATGGTGTGTCAGTAGTTGGTGAAAAGATTAATGCAGTAGATTTATTGGCAAAGAATGAAGGGTTTTGTACTGTCCTGATCAATGATAAACCCACAGAGCTCAAAGTAGACACTGGTTCAAAGTGTAATGTTATGTCAGCAGAAACATTTGCTAAAGTGAGAGCTGGTGAGCAACTTAATGTGGCCAGTTGTGAGAAACGCATTGCTTATGGAGGTGAAGGAATTCAAACCAAAGGCTCAGTAGTGCTTTCCATGTTATTTGGCTGGGAACAGTTGCAGCTTACTATTGTATGTAGTCAGAAGACCTGTGCAGTCATTATTGGGTCTCAGAGGCAGTTTGAGAATGAATCTGCTTTCCTTTACCAAAGAAGTTCATCATATAAGCACATGTCCCAGTTCCAGTTTCACTGATGCTATTTTCTCAGAATATGCTGATGTTTTCGATGACAAGCTACGCAAACTTCCAGATGTGTATTCTATGAAGTTAGACCCAGAGGTCAGTCCAGGGGTCAGACCAGCAAGAAGAGTTCTGATAACTATGAAGAACAAAGTCAAAGCTCAGTTAGATAAATGGTGCAGCAAGGTGTAATTTGTCCAGTTACAGAATCTACTGAATGGGTGTCATCCATGGTAGCAGCTCACAAAAAAGGCTCAGACAAAATAAGAATATGCATTGACCCAAGAGATTTGAACAAAGCATTAGAGGGACCTCATCATCCTATGCGTAGAGTCAAGGAAGTCGCAGCCTTGATACAGAATGCCACTGTTTTTTCCGTCTTGGATGGAGTTCATTCTGGCAAGTGATGCTTGATCGCAAATCTTCATTACTGACTACATTCAGTACTCCATTTGGTAGATACAGATTTCTCAGGATGCAATTTGGAATAAATTCTGCAAGTGAAGTCTTTTGGTGTGCAACGAAGCAATTTTTTTCAGGTTATCCATGTGCCATAATAGTAGATGATTTATTGGTCGGAAGCAATGGTGAAGCAGAGCATGACAGAAACTTCATCCTCTGAAGTGCAAATTCAGACTACCAGAAGTTACATATATACGTCATTTATTTACTAGCACTGGCTTATGACCAGACCCATCCAAGCAAGCAGCCATTCTTGAGATCCCAGCACCAGATAATGTTAAAGCTCTATAACGTTTTCTTGGTATGGTTAACTATTTGAGCAAGTTTATACAAGATGTCAGTGAGTTGACAGTGCCTTTGAGAAGGCTGATGTGCAAAAATGTTGCATGGTCTTAGAACAGCACTAGAGAGCATTTGAAGACCTTAAGCTGAAAATTGCCACTCTACTACATTAAGATACTATGATGTCAATAAACCAGTAACTCTTTCCTGCGATGCTTCAAAATTTGGTCTTGGCGCAGTTATTCTTCAAGAGAGCAGACTAGTTGCCTATGCATCTAGAACTCTTACCCAAACTGAGATGCAGTATGCTCAAACAGAGAAAAAATTTTGGCAACTGTGTTTGCATGTTTGAAATTTTATGATTATATTTATGGTCAAGCTACTTAGATTGAAACTGATAATCAACCTCTAGTCACGATTTTAAAGAAGCCTCTGCATTCCTGTTTGTTTGCCAGGCAGGAATTGAGCTTGCAGATGTACCTGCATGTCCAAGGCCGTGTTCCACAGGGCCATGACTAGCCTGCAGCATGGGTAAGAGTGGGCCCCTCCCTGCTTGTTGATGTATCACATAACTGTGGTGTTGTCTGTTTTTATTAGCAGGTGTCCTGGTGAGAGTAGGGATCTGGAAGCTGTCAGAGCATGCTGTACAGCTAGCATCTCTTTCTGGTTGATGTGCAGATGCATTTGGCTTGGGCTCCAGTGGCCCTGAATGCACTTGCCGTCCATGTGTGCCCCCCAGGCATAGTCTGATGCATCTGTGGTTAGGGTCTGGGTGGTGTGGGGTTGGGTAAAGGGCAGTCCTTTGTTGTGGTTTCATGTTGCTGCCCACCAAAAAAACTCTTGTCCTTAGACAGGGTATTATGGGAATGACAGTTTCCAGGTCCTGAGAATGTTTGCACCAAAGACTTTTTAAGTACCACTGAAGTTTCCTCATATGCAGTCTGGCATATGGAATTAGTAGGATGCATGAGGCCATGAACCCTAGGGCCTGCAGGATTTTCCTTGTGGACAGTTGGGTTCTGGTGGCCATTTGAGTAAAATAGCCTGTCAGATAGGCTTGCTTTTCTGGAGTGAGGAATGCCATCTGGGATGCTGTGTCCAAGCTGGTTCCCAGGAATACAATCTTTTGACTGGGGACTATCTTTGATTTATTTTCATTGATGGTGTACCCCAGAGAGGTTAGTAGTTTTTTTTTTTACAAATGTCTAGTGCTGCAAGAGCATTTCCTGACTGTCTTCCTGAATCAGTCGTCCAAGTATGGGTAAATTTGAATATTTCTCTGTCTGCAGTAAGCAATGGCTGGAGCCAGGCATTTTGTGAATACTCTGGGAACAGTGGATAAGCCAAAGGGAAGTGCAGAGAACCGATAATGCATAAATCGTGCCCTGAAGCGTAGATATTTTCTGCATGACTCCCTTATAGGGATGTGCAGATAGGCTTCTTTTAAGTCTAGGGTGACCAACCAGGCATCTTTGGCTAGCATAGGTAGAAGCTGCTGCAGGGTGAGCGTTCTGAATTTTGCTACCACCGGAACGGTGTTGAGAATTGAAAGATCTAGGATTGGGCACCAAGTGCCCTCTTTTCTGAGTGCCAGGAAAAGTCTGGAATAGAATCCTTGACCCATCTGTTCTGCAGGAACCGGCTGAATTGCCCTTATAGAGAGCAGGACATGGACTTGGTTTTGAGCCTCTGCCCACTTTTGGGGTTGGCAGTGAGTGGAAGTAAAATATGTACCCCTGGGATACAATGTTGAGGACCCATCAGTCTTTGGTGATGGGAATCCAGTTTTCTGCATGAAGAGCAAGTTTTCCTCCTAGGGGCACAAGCAGTTGGGCAGAGGAGGGGGTGGAGTTTTGAAGTCATTGGGAATTCTTTCCCTAAGGAGGTGGTTTAGCACTCCCTGCTTTAGAGGTGGAGGCACTCCATTGCTTAGATCTCTGCAAACCCTGAGACTGTAGTCTGGGGGGTCTGTTTCCCCTGGGTCTAGTTCGAGATGGCCTTGAGGGAGCTGGAAAGGACCAATGTTTCGAGAGGAAATGCCTACTGAATCTAGGAGGCTGTACTTGTAAGAATTATTTGACTGTCTGCATAGATTTAGTTTTTTCTTCCATCTTTTTAAGAACCTCTTTTACTTTGGTGCCAAACAGACTGCCCTTGTTCAAAGGAGCGTCTAGTAACTTGGATTTAACATGATCTGGCAAGGTTTGCTCCTTAAGCCAAGCATGCGTTCTCAGTACAGAAGCAGTGACTGCTGCCCTGCAAGATGCTTCTAGGGCGTCAAAGCCACACTGCAATGTATGCTTGCTAACTTGGCTTGCAGAATGCATAAGCTCTTGAAATTCTTTATTTTCTGCACAGTCTGTAAAGGTAGCTATTTTTTTCTTAACAAGTTCCATAATATGTTGTTGGTACTTCAGCATGTGAAACTGACAATTCAAAGCCCTAATGGCAAGAGTTGCAGAGTTATATACTTTCTTACCCCATCTGTCCAAAGCTCTGGAATACCTGTCCAAAGGGGTTGGATTCTTAGCTGTAGTTGCCTTGATGCATTTAGACCCCTGGGAAATGATCTCTGGGTCAGCAGTATGATTTTTGAAAAGAAATTTGTGAGAATCAGGTACTCTGTAGTACCTGTCTGGTTTCCTGGGGGCAGGGGGTAAAGCATCAGGAGTAAGACTTGATTCCATAAAGACATCAACAACTTCCAGGACTGGTGGTATTGCTAAAGGCCTGTGTGGTGGCTAGTCTAGAAATTCTCTGAGTCTCTTTTTGGACTGAGGATAGTCTTGGCATTCCCAGTGGAAATGCTCTCTTAAAGTATGTAAGGTTTCACCAAAAGAAAAATCCTCTGGAGTGGAGGCAGAGGGAATGGATTCCTCTGCATCAGAATCCTCATAAGCAGATAAGGGCATGTCTTCATAATCAGAAACCTCAGAGTCATCCGACTCTTGGTCTGTTGAAGCTGCTTGGGACTGGTCCCTTTTTCTCTTAGCAGAGGAAGGCTGACTTCCCCTAATCAACATAATAAGGTCTTCTGCCAATCTAAGCATTTTATTTTGTGGCAAAGGAGCAGGTGCAAGTGCTTTGGTCGTCGTTTTTTTAGGAGTAGCGCGTACTCTTGGCCTTAGAAATTCGGTAGTTTTAGACAGAACTGAAGTAGTCCATTTGTGTTGAACATCGGTAGTATGAAGAACTTCCTCAGAAGCCGGTGCCTGCTCAGTGGCTCTGGACCCATCCAAAGTAGAGACATCTGCCGGTTCTATAGTCGAAGAAGAGTCTCGTGGCATACCGGACTCCGAATGGGCAGCAGGGGCTGCAAAAGCGCCTCAATGAGTACTGGCGAACTGGCGACTAGCTTAACGGAAGCGTCATTGGCAGCTTTGAACCTGTGTGGTCTGTCTCTGTCTTTATCCTTATGTTTTTTTGGAATATCGGTAGTCGGATGGCTTACCGAAGCCATTTCGGAATACGGAGATGGAGAACTAAAGTATTTAGCGACAATAAGGGCCCAACAGCGAAAGGTTTGCGTGTTGAACAAGGCACAAAACCGACAGCGAAGTACGCCATGGTCTGGGCCTAGACAGATGACGCAGTAAAAATGAAAATCTCGGTGTGGTATTTGCTTTCCACAGGCAAGACAATTAACTTTTTCTGACATTGGTTAGAGCAAGAAAAAAGGATCCCCAACGGGGTACTTAGCTTTAGAAGATTTCAGGATGATTAAATTAGTAAATGAAAACTCAGGTAGCAGCTGACCGGCACTTACAAACTGCTTCTGCTTCAGGCTCCTCAGCAAGAAAGACTGATGTAATGGTGTCAGCTGCTTATTTTTATACCCCTGACGACCTGACGTCAGTCCTGAAGTGACAGCATCCGACGCAGAAATACTAAGTCTCTGGTATTCAGGCCGATTGAGGGCTACCTGCAGGCAGATAACCCATGTGTGATGACTGCAACAGTGAAACACAAAACATCAGCTTGACGCAGAGAATTTTGACTTCGATGTCATGGAAGTGCGTAATTTTTCTACTTGATGAGCTGAGAGATAATACAAAGACTGATCCAGTTTTGCAAAAGCTCAACCACTTCATCAATGCTGGATGGCTGTTAAAACAATCTAGTGTACTGCCTGAAGTGCCTGATTTGCAAAAAGAGCCACTTCAGCTAACTCAAGTTCATGAACTGCCTTGGTCAACAGTAGCCACTGACATTCAAGTGGAATAATCAGCATTACTTAGTGTTGGTAGACTTTTTCGAACTGGTTTGAAATCTATTTGCTACCTAACCTAACGTCCACTGCTGTTATCACCAAGTTGAAACGTCATTTCTCAGTCCATGGCAGATTACATATGCTTACCTCTGACAATGGTACTCAATTTACCAGTCAGGTGTTTCAGAAATTTGCAAAAGAATGGGACTTTGTACATGTTATTAGCAGTCCTGAATACCCACAGTCAAATGGACTAGCTGAACGTGCAGTACAGAGTGCAAAGCAATTACTAGAGAAGTCAAAGGGTGACAATACCAATGTCTTTTTAAATTTACTCAATCTCAGAAACATACCCCGTGACGATATACTTGGCTCGCCTGCTCAGAGACTTCTGTCTAGGCAAACCAGAACAACCTTGCCTATCAGTTTTAGTATGTTGAGGCCTAAAGCTAAAAATAACAGAGCAATCAAAGCCCAACTATTCAGAAAGTTTTCTTTCCAGAAGTCCAGCTATGATAAATCGAGCAGATTTCTTCATTCACTGAAAAAAGGAGAGAGTGAGGATACCAATGGCAAAAGGTTTCGACCAGACTGGTCAAATAACAGGTATGCCGAGCCAAGATCCTACTTCGTGAAATCTGAGGGTGTGGAATACAGGAGAAATCACAGACATCTTCCTGTATCAAAACAGATAGAGCAGCATTGTTCCTGTGATACAGACTCTAGATCTCAGAGCAATCCAGACAATGATCCTGTTGCAGAACGTGTCTTAACTCCTACTTCCATTCCTGATGTCCCCAGAGTTGAACATTCAACAGAGATAGCCCCAGTTGCTAGACCTAATTCTAATTTCAATGTCACACGATGTGGTTATACTTCCAGACCTAGTGTGAAATACACAGCAACCAGGCATAATTGTCTATAAGTATTTAGTTCTGTATAATTGCATGGTAAAGAATTATTTTGTACCAACTGCATATCAATTAATGTTGTCAGTAACGCACGACTCATTTCTCAAAGAGGGAGGATGAAGAATAGCATGCATGCTGTACCTTTAAGAAGCATTTCCATAGATAGCACGTGCATATAACTAGCAAGCATGTGCTAGCTTCATTGCCATTTTGAGAGTGCAACCAGAGTGTGAACATGTATGAGTGTGATGGTCAGTAAAGTTACTAAGCCTCAATCCTGATGTGTTTGTACAAAATAAAGCTGCCTGAACAGAACCCATGAATGTTGGTCTGTTTTATCCTGACCACACGAGTGACATATATGATTCTCTGATACTGGGTTTCCTTGCCTCCTGCAAGATTGAGCACATCCTTAGAAAACTGGTTTCAGAAAGAAATCAAAACCTTATCACCAAAAGTGTCAGTTGAACAGTGGGCAGATGAGGGGGAAGGAGAGATCCTTTGTCCTGTGTGAGAAGATCCATGTGGTGAGGTAACATGTGATGATGCCCTTGGCCAGATGGAATAAGAGGGGAACCAGTGATGACTGGGCCAACACGGAGTCACCAACAAGACTTTTGGAGAGTCCTTCTTGATCTTGTGAAAGACCTTGGAAAGAAGAGGAAGGGGACAAAAGGCATAAAGGAACATTCCCTTCCCAGAGAAAGACATGGTGTCTACTGTCCAAGCCAAAGGACTTGGGAATCTAACTGAAATGAGGGAGTTCCCTATTCAGAGGGGAGGCAGAGAGATCCACTTGAGGAATACCCCACCGATGAACTATGTCCAGAAACACATCTCTGTGAAGCATCCCATTCACAAAGCTGTGTGTCCTAGACGTGCTGAAAGAGTCTGCCACAAGACTGCATGCTGAAGATATACAGATTGCCTGCAGTGTCACTTGCAGATTGATGGTTATTGCCTATGCTAGAAGGGCTAGTCTGCAAAGAAGGTAAGACCTCATGTTCCCCTTGTTTGGTGATGTACCACGACTGTGATGTTTTCTATACAAACCTTTAAGTAACCTTGCACCCAGAGAGAGCAGAAACCTTGAGGAACCAAAAAGAGCGCTCATTTCCTTGATGTTAATGTGATCTGATCTGCTGAGGGGACCAAAGGCCCTGAACCTTCAGGGTGCCTGAAGCATCTCCCGACCCCAGCTCTAAGGCATCCATGAAAAGTTCCTGGGGTGGCTGAGGAGGTTGGAAAGGAACACCTGGATTGATACATATCTGTTGAATCCATCAGTGAAATTCTAGTTTGAGACAAGGGAGCACTGGAACTAGACAGTCTAGTGGGTGGAAGTGCTGAGGCCTCACTGATTTTAGATACCAATGAAATTTTGCATATGAAGCCAGACCCAAGGAAACAAGGAGCTGGTACAAGGCCATGAACCTCAGAGACCTGAGAAATTCCATTGCCAGAAGACAGGACAGGGGAAACAGAGAAAGAAAAAAATTTGTGATGGACAAAACTTCAGAAGCAGAGAGAGACTAGCACTGGAATAGTATGGATCCTGTAACCTAGAAAAATGTGATCCTGAGATGGATTCAACACTATCTTCTGAAGGCTGACAACGAACCCCAGGCTGTGTAACAGAAGCTGCATAAAGCGAAGAAGCCACAAGAGCTTGGTCTGGGTAGGGGTCTGAAGCAAGAGGTCATCCAGACAGGAAAATGTCTGAATGCTCCGAAACCTGCAAAAAAAGCAATTACTGGAGCAAGGCATTTTGTGAACACCTTTGAGGCTGTTGAAATTAGGAAGGACAAAGCAGAGAATTCAAAATGAGAGAAAAACAGAGAAACAAAAATTTACTGACTACAGGGTGGCTAGGAATATGACAGTAGAAGTCCTTTAGATCCATGGAAACTAAAAAAGCCTGGGGGAGCAACACATGAAACAGTGTCTGAAAGTAAAGCATTCAGAATGATGGCACCTTGAGAAAAGTGTTCATAAATGAAAAAGATCCAGGACAAGACACCTCTTTCCTGGGAACTAAAAACATTCTGGAGTAAAACCCTGTGCCCCTTTCACTCTTTGGAACCGGTTAAATGGTACCATGGTCCAAAAGACCCTACAACACTCCTTGAAAATGAGAAAGCTGTTCTGTAGGAGGTTGAGGGATACCAGAGAAGGAAGGGTTTTCCAGGCCATAAAGTAACCCTGCCTAACAATGGACAGAAACCAAGAGTCTGTGGTGATGTTTTGCCAAACTGGGAGAGAGAGAGAAAGCCTAAAGGATAAGAGAACCTGGCTAAGAGGAAGAGGGGGCAGAAAGTCAGACGGCTACAGACTTATCAGGAAAGGACGGCTTTTGGGGCCTAGGCATTTTGAGCAGGCTTATTACCCCTGAAAGACTGTCTAGGCAGTCTACACAAAAAGTCAGTTTTAGTAGGACAGTTCTTCTGAAAAACGAGAATGGGAGAGATAAAGATGCACTTCTTCCATGACCTTACTCTGATCTTGCAAAGTCTTAAACATCTCTGCCATAGTAGTGACAAACAAATTTTGCTTATCCATCGGAGTATCCAAAAGTTTCACCTTAATATCATTCATTAAGGCTTGACTGCAAAGCCAGGAATAACACAGAGCACCTCTTCCCTAACAAGGATCTTAGGAACCCCTTTAGGCACCTCAGAGATTATCAGACATGGTTCCCCACCAATGTCCTACGTGGATGTTTGCAAGGCCTCAGAGGACATGTCCTCATTCAACTCAAGAGAAACGACCAGTGGAGGCTGGACAGCAGCAGACTCCGGCCTAAATTTCTTAGCCTTCTTTTTAAGCAGAAGCTGCACCTCAGCGTGAGCAGATTCTGAAATGGTACCCTGGGCCAACAACTTCAGAAATTGGTTCTCAAGATAAAGGGAAAAAAGGCAGCTAAACAAATTCTTTGGTACAAAGGCCTGACAGATGGAACAGCAATTGTGGTTGCGAGACATACCTAAGCAAAACAGTCACCTATCGTGGTGGTTCTTATGGGGAATCTGCCTCCCACACTGACATTTCCCCTTCCTGGGCAAAATATAATACACTATAACATAGAATAAAAAGAAAAAGCAACCCCAATGAGGTACTTATCTGAAATTGTATGCTCGGTATAACCAGTACAGTGAACGGCATTCAGACTGACATTCATTGGCGACAACAAACTTCTGGGTTGAGACTATTAGTGCATCACCTTTATGTTCTACGCTTGCGCAGGGAGCATACGTCTGATGTACAATGCTCCTAGGTAATAAAAGCTTTGGCATATAGACTGGACGTTGGCAGGAAATCCCAGAGTTGAGGAATACTGCAGCAGTGATATGGAAAGACATCTTTTATGGCCTGGATCACTGCTAACATTTCTTTGATGTTTATTTACTATGTAGAGTCTGAAGGACCCCATTTGCCTTGGACGCTACTCTCCATGCAAAATCTGACACGTTTGTCTGGACTGACTGAACTGGGGTCTGGAAGGAGAAGGGTAAGCCTGGATTGAGGGAGGTCTGATCCCTCCACCACTATAACTCTCGTTTCACAAATTCCAGCACGGGTTACTGGTAACTGGAACTCTAAAGGATGCTGGTGCTGGATCCAACAATTTATGTGCCACTGAATCGTTCTCATGTAGAGTCTGGCCAATTGTATCATGAGGATCATTAATACCATGAAGCCTAAAATTCTGAGAAACTCTAGTGGAGACAGCTTCTCCAAGAAAGAAATCCTTGAAAATGTTCTTAAAAGTCAGGACTTTGTCTTCTGGTAGAAAAGTCATTCTTTTTTCTGTGCCTATCATATAATCCACAAAGACAATTCTTTGTTAGGGAGTGAAACAGGACTTTTGCAGGTTTGGGCGGTTAACGTTGTTGCCTCAAAGCAAGAGGTTCTCCAGTTCGATTCTCAGCTGGGAAGTGCTGAGTTTGCATGTCCTCCCTGCGTATGAGTGGATTTCCTCTGGGTACTCCAGTTTCCTCACACATTTCAAAGACTTGCATCTGGAGTGTTTCTGCCCGGGCCTCTGCTGAAAACAGGCTCTGTCCTAGTTGGACTTTCCCAGTCAACAAATGTTAAATAAATAAAAAATTAAAGTTGGGAGCAACAGGAATGTGATAAGCATTTTTCAGATATAAAGTCACCATGAAACCGTGGTCTGGAAGGAGGAGTAGGGCCATCAGCAGGGTAAGCATTTTGGATTTAGGTACTTTCAGAAAGGTATTTAGTCAACACTGCTCTGCATGATAACTCCTTTTTTTGATACCAAAAAGATCCTGGAGTAAACTCCTTTTCCTTTTTTGTGGTGGAGGAACTGTTCTAGAACCCCCTGCGTACAACTTGTGAAGGATTACCAGTAGAACAGATGTGTCTGGTCCCAGAATTCCAGAATGCAGGAGAATTTTCTATTCACAGCCAAAAATATCCTCTCTGAATTTTACTTAGAACACATTTGTCTGAGAGTATTTTGGCCAGGGTGCTCACTGAGCAAAAGCCTGGGGGAGGGAGAAAGGGGAGGGACAGGAGAAAGGAACAGGGTGCCCAGAGTCTTGGCATTGTCATTCTTTAGCAGGGGAATGATCTTTTTGGGAAAGAAGCCACTTTTATTTTATTTGTAAGCATTAACCTCCTGCTATTTGCTCTTGGTACCCCATTTCTTGACGGGCTGTGATTTTTCTTTGTGCTGCCCTTTGAAGTTGGATGCCTTTTTTTAGGATAGAACCTGGGAATATGGAACATTCAAGATACCCTACATACCAATTCACCTCCATTATCCCACCGTTTGGGAATCTGAATAGCAGCAGGACCAAACACAACCTCAGAACTTAAAGGAGCAGTCAGAATCTCAGTTTTAAAATTGTCAGAAAAATTCTGGTTATGTAACCAAGCATACCTTCTAAATACAAGAGAAGCGGTTGCATTTCTACAAACTGTGTCCTCACCTTCCAAGACACTACTCAAAGCATGTTTCAAAAACCTCATCACATTAGAAACAATCCCATCCATATAACCTCTGTTCAGTAGGCAAAGATGCAACAAAGTCATCTAAACTGTAAGGACACTGCAAAAAAAAAAAAAACTTTTCCCCCCTGAAATTCTAACTACTTAAACTTTATCAGTGGGTGCACAGTTAGATGCATCCAAGGTCCTCTTGTTAGAGTTGGCAGCTGGAAAAACTGCAACTGGGTCAGCTGACAAAAGAGCGAAGATAACCCCAGTGGGTGATAAGGAAGACGGTACATGGCCTGCAGGCTGGCTTAAGGCAACAACAGAGTAAGAAACTGTATGCTGAGGCCTACTTTTGTTGATTTTTTTTTTTTTTAGATGCAACTGGATTTGATTGGAGGGTGGCAGCTGTATCAAGTCAGAGGAAAAAAAACAAAGAATACACACTATTAAGGGCTGACTAAGGGCAGCAGTAATAGAAAGGATAAAATATGTCCCCACACAGCAAACAGGGCTAAACTGCATAAAATATATCAGAAAGTTTTGCAAAGCCATGCTGTACAACATGCACCGACAGCACACGTAGTCACAGTACCAAGTAAAATTCACTAGTCTCAATAGTGCCAAAGAATTAAACATATATCCATAAATTAAAAAGAAAACCTTTAAAACAGCACAGATATTCACTTATAAATATTTCACTTGAGATAAACAAAACAAGCATTCATCTCAGAGTATTCAGTGGTTTCAAACAGCTACTCTGCTTACTGCAAACAGTAGCTGAAGCACAATGAAAACCTTTATATGGAATAAAAACATTCTAAAGAATGGTAAAGCCTCAAAACCTTAAAATACACCTCCTTGAATCAATGTTCTACAACATTCAGTCTAGGACAGAACAACTCCACCTTTACAGAAGAAAGACAGGAAGAAAACATTTAGAGGTCTTAGTCTTTCAGCAGATTACACACGGACTTCTGAAGCTAGATACATCAGAAGGCTTTGGGTTCTAGGACTACACCAGGTGTCTAGGTTCATGTGTTAATCCTGACACTGTACTACAGAATCTGAACTGCTGCACTCATAAGGTTCCGTACATCTGATGACACTTTAAATCAAGGTCCAAGGTGAATTGCATAGCTTGGACAGATGATTAAGATTACATGGCACTTACTGGAAAGAGTAGCATTTCCCCTCCAGTATGTGCAAATGTCATATCACGTTTCCTATGAAAAGGAGCTACATGCACAGCAGTCCTACACCTAGCTAACAAACATTACTCTGCAATGAACACATCAAAACACAGTCAAAAACTTCATCTCACATAGTCCTACTTCTGCTGTGAGAATTAAATAATTAGTTATCAATCTACCCTGCACACTGCAGGGATTTCTGAATCATAATGTCAGTACAGAACAGTGGGCTGAAACTGAAATAAGGTGCCAATGAGCAACATGGCCTTAAGCTTCGCACAAAGGTGGAGCGCCCACCGATCCATGAAATTACAGACCCATCAGTCTAACTAGCTTGACCTACAAGGCCATGGAGTGGATTATCATGGGACCTCATTAACAAGGATATTGGCAACCTCCAAACACTCGATCCCACACAGTTTGATTTAGTCAAGGGGAGGTCATGCCTGTTAAATTTGGTCGAAGTCTTTGAGACAGTCACCAAAGCCGTGGATGAGGAGAAGACGGTGCACACCACCTACCTTGACCATGCCAAAGCCTTTGATACTATTCCCCTCTAGGGTATAATAAGGGAATCTCACCAGAGCTCAGGGTACCCCTAGGGTATAATAAGGGAATCTCACCCGAGCTCAGGGTAAAAGCTGTCTCTCAACTAGGCATCTTTCTGTATGTTACCAGATGGGTAGCAAACTGGCTTACTGACAGAACCCACCTAGTCAAAATAGGGGAAGCCACCTCAAGCAGTAGACCCGTAAGGAGCGGTGTACCCCAGGAATCAGTCTTGGGACCTCTGTTGTTTGGGATATACTTTTGTGAGATGCAGACCAAAACCAGTGGGCTATGGCTGACCAAGTTTGCAAATGACTGCAAGCTGGGTGCTGTCATCAATCCCCCTAGTGATGTGGGCATCCTCCAAAAGGGTCTCACCCAAACAAATGACTGATGCAAGAAACATGGCCTCAAACTGAATGCCAAAAAATGCATCATCATCCCCTTTGGGGAGGGCGAAGTCCCCACAAATTATCACATTAATAAGGTCCTAAGCATGCAATCAGTAGTGAGGGACTTGGGCACCCAGGTTGACAGCAAACTGACTTTTGAGAATCATATTGCCTCCATTGTACAGAAAGCTTTCTACATGGCCCACCTCATTAGTAAGGATATCTCAGCCAGGGATAAGGTGGTCATAACATCCCTGTATTCTTCCCTTACAAAACCCATTATTGAATACAATTTCCCTTTAGGCATGCACTTCACAACACACATGCAATTGCTGGATAGACCACAGTTTCCTCACCAGGAGAATCCAGGGCCTCTAATATCTACCCTACACAGATAGGCTAATGGCCCTGTCCCTCTACTCAGTCTCATACAGACTCCTCAGAGGTGACCTCTGTCTGGCATACAAAGCAATGTCAGACCCCACCTTGATAAGACTGCTGCATATCCGCAAGTAACTCGCATGCATGACCTCAACCTGGTCTGTGACATCAACAGGACTTGTTGGAGGGACAAATTTGTGTCCCAGAGACTCCCTCTTCTGTGGAATAGACTCCCTCTCCATGTCAAGCACAGCACCTCATTAACCCTTTTTAAGCACAGCCTGAACAACTGTATGGGGAATAGAAAACACACTCCTGGGATTCCACCTGTGTCCCTGATGGACAGGGGCACTGGATGCTGACTTGTCTGAACATAGGCTAAATTCTTGGCTAGGCTTGTAAGGGCCTCAGGGCCAATAGCCTAGTACCTTCCTATTATCCTATGACACCCTACACCCTCTCACAGCATACTGTTATCACTTTCATTTACCAATGTTAATACATTACTCTTAAGGACACTGGTGTCTGCTGGGACTTATCCAGTTAAAAACAGAGGGCAAACCAAAATAAATTATAGCCAAGAAACAATTCCAAAAATGACAGTAAAACTAAATACCACTATGCAAGCACTTACAAAGAAAATAAATGAATAAATGACCTGACAATCCGTAGTAGCCCAATGAAACAACATACATGTTAAAAATCTTTTAGTGTTCTAATGTTTCTGTTAGTCAGGTATGAAAATGTCGTATAAGCTATCAAGTATTGCAACTGTTTTATCATGATTAAGCTGCAGTTAGCAAAGTGATGGTAAAGCCCAACCTTATAGAAAGAATCCTTGTTGTGAGCCACTTTAGTGCCCACTTCATGCCGCAGCTGTCCAACTGTCTTCATTCCAGCCCAGGAATCTTTCTCTCCTACTGGTTTAAGCAATGTTGTCACCGGATTGTACAACTTAGGCACAGACACGGGGTACCATGTCCGCATGAAAACAATGTCTGCCAATAAAAACAAACAACTGTTATTAAAGACAATACCGAACTTGACTATGCGGTTGTTGCAAGTAATAAACATGAAAATAATTTAAAGGAATTTTTGGATAAGGGCAATCAACTGTCATACAGTGGCTACTGCCTTCATCAAAAACGTGTGAATGGTTTTCCTAGTATTAAATATACAGCATCAAGGTTTACTTCACAAAATATAAAACAAAGTACTACAGCTCAGCGTTTTTCAGTTGCTGCTTCACTTAATGAAAAGCCCCATGTGCAATAAAGAGTTGGTATTTACAAGCCCCACTCACACCCTTGTAGTAGTACACCCCAATGTTATCATATCAAAGCTTCAAGTTACTAAACTGCTTTCTCTCTTTGTAAATGGTTTTGCCTCCATGCCTACCACCCAATCAAGCCTTCTCTATTCTGACATGCCCATTCACCTCCATAACTGGGAATCGCACCCGAGCTCAGAGTAAAAGCTGTTTCATCCCTCTTTTCAACAGAGCCAGTAACATTTCTCCTAATCTCATCAAATTTTCAATCACAGCTCAGAAACTGTCAATTCCTGTGCACTAAAATTTCTCAGCTGTAGCAGTAGATAGGTATGAAGCTTTAAGATACCCCAAACATATTACACATTATCCAACTTCTGCAAGTTGATCCAGAGCTGATGCAAAAGAATGAAGTAAAAACAGGATGCAACAATAAATGACAGACGTGAAACATAAAACTGTCAAATCCAAGAACAAAGCTGATTCATACACCCATACCTAAACACCAGGCATAATTTATTAGTTTTTTTATCACCCCCACCCATTGTTGACTTTAATGATGTTTTTTTTTAGCTCCCCATTCTCCCAGCAATCACAAATCATTCATCCCCTAGTGATCCACTTACCT
The DNA here is from genome assembly GCF_019279795.1 of Protopterus annectens. Taxonomy (NCBI): domain Eukaryota; kingdom Metazoa; phylum Chordata; order Ceratodontiformes; family Protopteridae; genus Protopterus; species Protopterus annectens. The sequence goes on from NC_056748.1 coordinate 533,728,437, forward strand.
CTCCTGACACTCTGCAGCGAAAGACATCATGCATATGACATAAGTGATGGCTGCTGGTCATTATACTGCAAGGAGTTTGGAGACTGTGGTCTTCTGCACACTATCCCTAATCCCACTGGCAGGAAGGCATGGCGCACTGACAGCTATGCTATACTCTTATGTGGGGTGTTTACCTCTACACACCTACTATGCTTCACTAAAAAAGTACAGCAGATGTTCTAATGGATCACTGTTACAAAAACCTAAGTAATTTGGGTTACATACTACTCAGGATCTGACTACTGGTTAGCTTTCAAAGCTTAAGGGCTCCTTCCGTGCACCCTAACTACCAGACGCTCAGGCAGAGCCTCATCAATAGAGTTGGGTGTCAAAAACTTCAGAGCTTTTTGCCTTGCGAATGGAGGCTATAGTTCCTGAAAGGAAAAATGCTAGGAAAGGAAAACAAAAAAAAGTGTAACTAAAAACACAAGGGTACAGCCGTCCACACCCTGACAATGCATCAAAAACAAGGGGAGTGGATGCTGTTATAGTAAGCTTACTTACACTTCTGAAGTATGTTCACCATTAGATCACTGTTGCAGTAGCCCTAAGCTATTCGGGTAGATTATCTGAGGTTAGGAATACACTGGGGAGGATGAAGAAGTTTAGGAATTCAGGAGCCCATGCAAATAGTCTTAGCAAAGCTTGCTCTGGACTGCAAAATGAATCCAGTTTGTAATGCATTGTGAAAATACATCAAGTTGTTGCCTCTTGAATACTTCTAGAATCCACCCTTTCCAGGAAGCCACAGAAGAAGCCAAAGTCCTAGCAGAGCAGGATCTAACACTGCCTGGAAATTTCTTGTCATGGAGGCAATAGCAAAAAAGAAACAGTATAAGACAATCATCCAGAAATTGTCTGTTTTGACACTGGTTGTCTTTTTTTTTTTTTTTTTACTTTCATAGGAGATAAACAGCTGACTGGTTTTCTTGCAGGACTTAGTTCTGCCCAAGTAGTATCTGAGCTGCCTCTAGACATCCAGGGTATGAAGGATTCTTTCTCCCTTCTTTTTATGTTCTGGAAAGAATACACAGAGTTAACAGATTGGTTCAAGGTAAACTCTAAAACCACTCTAGGCATAATGGAATATGCTCTCAGATAAACTCTGACCTTGTGAAAAATGAGGTAGGGTTGAGTCACCATAAAAGCTTGTAACTCAGACACCTTTCTTTAGAAGTCACCTGCATGCCCTTATTGATGTTTATTCCTTTGACATCCTCTGTTTGTCTGAAACATGGCTTAATCCATCAATACAAGACAGTGCAGTTCTACCCCCTGGCTATAATATCATAAGACGTGACCGTAACACTAAAAAAGGAGGAGGCGTAGCCATACTTTATAAGAATGGATTACAAGTTACCTTGTTAGACTCCAAACCTCCACTTTGCAACAATGCAGAAATTCTTCTAAGGTTCAGCTTAACAAAAGCAAAGCCATATATCTATCATGTGTCTATCTTCCCCCAGGCAATAACATCAACACATTAGAGGCTATCCTCAGCTGGCTCTCAAGTAATTACCCCCAAGAAACCATTATACTTGGAGATTTTAACATTAACTGGAACTCCTGTATATCTGAGCAGCCTTCTACTCATATCAACTTATATGGTTTTACCCAAACTATAACATCCCCAACCCGCACCAATAAAACTAACAACAAAACTAGTACCCTTGACTGGATACTCACTAATACCCCCCAACTAAACTATAAAACAGGCACCCTCCCTGAGGACATAAGTGATCACTTGCTTACCTATTTAATCAGAACAAAAACTGTCATCCTAAACTCTGCCATCTGTAGAACTATTTGCACTACCAAAAATTTTAACCCTGCTCACTTTCAAGCTGAACTAGTCACCTGTGACTGGTCACCCCTGAAATACCTCCCAATAGATAATGCCGTGAAATACTTTAACTCTAAATTTCTAACCATTTTAGACAGCCATGCCCCATTACGCAGTTAGAATTAGAACCAAACCGCACCATGGCTCACCAAAACGACCAAACAAAAAATCCTCCAAAGAAATAAACAATGGGCCAAATGGCGCTCAACAAAAAGCTCCTCAGACCACCTGCAATTCAGAAAGTTTAGAAATGAAACAAAAAAAGCCATATTAGCCGATAAAAGAAACTACTACTACCAACTACAACAAACCAACCAAAATAATCCCCAAAAATTCTGGCGAGGTATCAATAACCTCCTACACCCTGGATGCTCAAAGTACTCCCTCTCCCTCTGGCTCTGATCACAACAATCCCATCCAAATAGCTGACTCATTTAATACTTTTTTCACTGAAACCATACAATCCCTAGCCAACCAGCTATCCCCTAGCATCCCAGGCTCTGCCACAACCTTTACCAATAATTCTCATCAATTTCATTTTCAGCCAGTGCCCACTTCACTTATCTGTAACCTCATACAGAAACTTAAACCCACTACTCTCTCTGCTGATAAATTACCTGCAGAATACCTGCAAAAGCTGCTAAAGTCATAGCCTACCCCATATCCATCCTCATTAACAGAACTATTTCTGAAGGATCTATTCCCCTAATCTGGAAAGTCTCTCACATAATTCCCCTGCATAAGGGAGGTAACTCCAAAGAGTTGTCCAATTATAGGCCCATAGCTATTCTATCTCCTTTGGCAAAAATAATGGAGAAATGTATACACATACAACTGTTAACCTACCTACTCTATCACAATTTATTAGCACCCTGTCAACATGGCTTTAGACCATTTCATAGCACCACCTCTGCTCTCTTATCCTTCACTAACCATATTAACAGCAATCGTAATATTGATACTCTATCCTCAGCTGTATTTATTGATCTGTCCAAAGCATTTGACATGGCGAATCACCACCTCCTTATAGACACACTCAAAAACCTGTCATTGGACAACCATACTATACAGTGGTTCCATTCATACCTACATAACAGGCTGTACTATGGGAAAATACTTTATCTTCCCACGTCCCAGTCACTCTAGGGGTCCCACAAGGATCTATATTAGGCCCATTACTCTTCTCCATCTTTAGAAATGACCTTCATTCTGTAATTCCTCAAGCTGACTGTATCCAATACGCTGACGACTCCACACTCATATGCGCTGCTGCTTCTCAATCAGAACTTCAGTCACTAACCCAAATGACCTTTAGTACAGTTGAAAACTGGCTCCTACAAAGACGTCTTATCCTTAACCCCAAAAAAACAAAAATGCTACTATTTACCCCACCCAGAACCTCCCACTTAACTTTACTATTACTTCAAATGATGGAACTATAATATCTCCGAACCAACCACCAAACTACTCAGGTACTAATAGATAACAACTTGTCCTTTGAACCTCACATTAATAACACCATAAAAATAGTAAACAAGAAACTAGGTTCCCTCTATAGAATAAAACCCTTTCTTACACCTCCAGCCAGGGTTACTATTGCTCGTACCCACCTCATCTCTACCTTGCTCTATGCCTCCCTATCTATACCAAAATATGTAGAAGTAATCTGAGTAAACTTACATCCTCCTACAACAATATTGCCAGATTTGCAGCTGGGTCCTCCTATAGAACTCATCACTGTATCAATCTGAATCAGTTAGGATGGTTAGAGCTGCCAAATTTAATACTTTTCAATCAATTAATAGTAGCCCATAAGATCCTGTATTTACCTCAAAATACACCCATACTTACATCCCTAGTCATCCCCTATAATAACCTCAAGACCTTACGCTCAGCTAATAACCTACTTGTACAAATATCAAAATCCAACAACTTAGCTGGTGACACCTTGTTCTCCAATACAGTAGGTAAAGCCTGGAACATCCTCCCAAGCCAGCTAACCTCAATATCCTCTATCAGCTTATTTAAAAGCAAGCTTAAACCCTACCTCAAATCACACTGGCTATGCCCCTGTGTTAACCCAGACTAAGTACCTAACTATTAACTAGACTCCCACAATTCCTAGCCTATCATGATCTTGTGTTGTCTCACTAATTTTTAGTGAGCTTAACCTTCCTTAGGATTTTTCTCATGTAAATAAGTATATACTGTGGAATGATCAAACACCTTCATATAGTATCACAACCTATGTGTTAAATAACACTAGAAATCCATCCTTGTTTGCTGTTCTTCTATACTCTATCTATTGATCTCTAGTGTTTTTCTTTCTTAGGTTTTGTGAGACCTTAGTATCTCTTATCATAAATTACTAGGTGTATCTAATTTTGTAATATGTTATAAAGATTTGTACTACACCATTTCTAATACAAATGTATTAGTCTTATTCATCTATTCTTAGATAAATTTTTCCTTTTTCCTACTGAAATATAAAATATATAATCTTAGGCTTGTACTATAATTGTTAAAACTTATGTACCAAATTATACTGTTATTGTCTTTGTCTTGACCTTTTATGTTGTTGTAATTTGTGGAGCTTTTCTCCCCGGGCCTCCACTGAAAATGGACATATATCCAGCTGGACTAGCCCGGTCAACAAATGTAAAATAAAATAAAATAAATAAGTCAGAGCAATGATTAATACTGCCTTCCAAAGAATCTCAAATCAACCTGATGAACTGGTTCAAATGGAAACAGTGTTAGTTTTTCAAGCACAAAGTTAACAACCCAAGGAACAGCTCTCTCTTTTCTAGGTGGATGTATATGTAAAACCCTTTTCAAATACTGATGTGAGGACAGGTAGAAAGGGGGTTCAAGGGCAGACAAGCAGAAATAACCAAAGAATGAATCTTTGTAGCACAAGAAAATATCACAATATAACTTACAAAAATAACCAAGAACAAGAGGCATCCAGGCTTTAAAGATGTCTTGGTTCTTGAAATGGCACCAACTAGAACTTTCTTCCACTTACACAAATATGATCTCCTAGTTGCAGTTTTTTAGCCTCCTTTAGTATCTGATGCATGTTCCATGAAAAAAGGGTATCTAAATTGTATCAACAATCTTACCATCCACTCAACCAAAATGCTTTCAAGTTGGACAGTATTAAACAGTCCCTGTCTTGTGGAGTGAATCCAGTATACAGGAAAGATTGTGGTAACTGACTTTAGACAACTTCCAAAAAAGGGAAAACTACTGTTGCCTGGGTCAAAGGAGTGTTAACATTATCTCTGGAGAGTTGTTCTGGATTTTTAATTAAATTAGTGGAAAGGGTGGGAAAGCATACAAGAATGTTACAGTCCATGTGGAGAAGGCACATGTTTTCCAGTCCTGTCTGTAAGGAGTCCTGGAGCAAAATTTCTTTAACTGTCTGTTGTGAAAGGAGACAAACAGATCAGAAATGTACCCTAGATATGGATGAATTCCTTGAAGACCCATAGGTAGTTTCCATTCCAGAGGCTATGTACTGGTCCTGCTCAGCTTGTCTGCTATAATGTTTTGCTGTATTAGAATGTATGAAATCTGTAGAGTCAAAAAGAGTTGAGCTGCTACCTCCCAGGCTATCATAAAAAGTCTGCAAAGGGGATAAGATCTGGTAGCCCCCCTGTCTATGTACGTACCATATCACTGTAGTGTTGTCTGTGATACTTTGCTTTGAGATGGTCTTCAGGACTTCTGCATTTATTAATGTTCTCATTAACATTTATGTGCTTCTGTCAGTCCTGTTTTTTTCCACAAACTCTGCACTTTCACCCTTTTGATACAGGCCCCATGCAGAGTCTCAGTTACCTGTTGTAACAGAGTGAAGAGGAAGTGGAAGGGATAATGGCAGATCTGGAATGAGAGATATCTGGTCCACCCAATACAGAACATCGCTTCTCAAAAACCCCAGAACTGGAACCTGAAAAGATACAGGATGTTGATGCTGAAACCACTGATCTGAGGTACCAATGAAACTTTCTCGTGAGAAGTCTGGACAGTGGAATCATGATTATCACAGAAGTTGTGAAACCCAGTATCCTGAAAAATTCCTTGTCAGACACCAGAGACTGGTTGGGAAAGTGGAGGAAGATTTATTTGCAAAGTTGCACTTTGTCCAGTGAAAAGCTCTGGACTAGGCAGTGGTGCAGTGGTTAACATTATTGCCTCACAGCAAGAGGTTCTCCGGTTCGATTCTTGGCTGGGGTGCCTTCTGTGTGGCATCTGCATGTCCTCCCTGCAATCGTGTGGGTTTCCTCCGGGTGATACGGTTTCCGGCCATGGTACAAAGACATACGTCTGGACCGTTTCTCCCCAGGCCTCCGCTGAAATTGGCTCATTCCAAGTTGGACTTTCCTGGCAAACAAATGTTAACAAATAAATAAATCCAAAAAAATAAATTCTTACTGAAATATCCAGGTGACATTCCGTAAAAACTATTCTGTTTGAAGGGAAGGGATAAGAGATTTCTGTAAGTTCAACAGAAACTTCAGACCAAAAAGTAATTTCTTGACACATCATAGAATCTTGACAACTTGAAAAGTGTTTGCAAATATAAAACAATCATTCAAATATAGCAAAATGTGGATGCCTTGAAATCTGCAGTAAGCAATTACTGGAGTCAGGAATACCATAACCACCAACATTCACCAGATACTTCACTTGAAAAAAAAAAAAATCAGGAGTACCACAGAGTATGAGTGGTTAAGCACTTTTGTCTTTATTATGAAAAAGGCTCCTCCGAACATAAAAAAGTCTCAACACAATTCTATACAAATAAACCCCACACACTAAAAAAATTTACCCAATGCAATCAGCTTTGGTTCATTTTCAATAAGCACTTAATACTGAATGAAGCAATTAAAATAAAATGCTTACTGAAACTGCATCAAAGTTGATTTGAATGGGTAAAATTTTGTACTGGGTGGGTTTTGCCATTTATGAGAGTTTTTTCTTGATGGTGTCTTTTCGTACAATACAGATGAAAGTTCTTAATTTTACTCTGTCTGTGGTAGCCCTGGTTTTCTCCAAGTGAAGTTTCTGGTGGATGTTGATGGCTGTGGATTTCTGGTTTATGTTCTGGGATGGTGTAGCAGTGATTTAGTTACAATTCGTAAATACTCTTGCTGCAGTAGACAGACCAAAGGGTAAGATAGAAAACTGACAACGTGAGCTAGATACAGAAAATTTTAAGAAACTTCTGAAATCTTTGTCAATAGGGATGTGATCATAAGCGTCTTTTAAATCTAATGTTAACATGAAACTGCATAAAAGGAAAGACATGTAAGAGCATGAAACTGCATGATGGAATGATTGGTAACAGGCTAACATTTTGAACGTTGGAGCCTTTACAAAAGGACCGAGAAGAGGTCTAGGACCAGTCTCCAGGACCCCTCTTTCTTTGGCACCAGAAAAATCCTCGCATAAAAACTTGTGTCCATCTGAGCAGAAGGCACTGATTCTGTGACTCTTGAGACCGTTGCTCCAAAACTGGAAGAAACAAAAATGTTTGGTTTACAGGATGAGGAGGAATCCCCTGAAAAGGAGGCAGGGATTCCCATTGCCATCTGTACCATGACTGGATGATTTTCAGAACCCATTTCTCTGATACCATCTGGTGCCACTGGTGAAAGTGCAGACCTAGACAGAGGGTCAAGGTAAGAGAGGGAGAGACAGCTTAAAGAAGAAAGTAGCTATTCTGACCTTTTGGATTGTTCTTGATACTTGGTGAGTTTCCCCTTTCTTTTTAGAGACTCCCTGTCATTGCTTTTTAAAGTCCTGCTGTTGGCACCATGCTGTTTGAACTGCTTTTTGAAAAAGGCTGTGGAGTTAGAAAGTTTTTATTAAACTTAAAAAAAATGAGGATTTGAAAATTTGGGTCACCCCTTGAATCAATTTTCCTCTTTTACCAAGGATCTGATGAAGCGTAGTTTGTCTAAGTGAAAGTGCTTATCTACTTTTATTAAACTGGAAACTTCAGCCGTGGTGGTCTCATTGAGTTTATTTTACATTTTCGTTGTTCTCAAGTTAGACCTTTGGGCCGCGTTGATGGTGTTTTTTACTTTTACCAAATATCTTAGGTACCTCAGCAGCAGAACAGAAACAGAACACCCTGTCAAGGGGAGAACTTAAAACCTCCTTTTTAACATCTTCTGATAGGTTTTGAGAATGTAACCTAGTAAATCTTGACATGATTGACAACTTTATCTCTGCAGAAAGCATTAGCAGATTACTAAGAAACTTAAAGAAATGTTTGATTATAAGAAACAAAATTAAGGCATTCAATTAATTCTTCACCTCAGAAGACAAAAGGTTAGCAGTTAATTTTTTCATGTTCTCAGAGGAAAACCAATAAAAACTAACGTGAGCCTGGCAGTTCAAAATTCTGAATGTTAAAGTATCAAAAGAATAAACTTTCTTCCCAAATATGTCAAACACTTTCCAGTCCTTATGGAAGCGAATGAGGTTAGCATTAGCAATTTGTTTAGCTGAAGTTTTAGATAAGGCAATAACTGTATGGTACACTTTAGCATTAAATAAAGTTGTGTAAAATCTTACCATAACAGTAGATGTCCTTCCTTTCACTGTTAACATTAGGGACTCCTTGCCTTAGGCAGCCTCCAATGTCCAGCCAGTATACCATAGCCTTAGGTTGCTTTAAGGTATAGGCCATACATCACACGTATACGTATGCTTCTCACGTAGTGTAGCGCATAAAGGTGACACCCAAACATACCCTCCTTAGAACTGAAAGCCCCAGTAGGAATGCCAGTCCAAGGAATACCAAGAGGTAACCAGTACATCCAGAAGAGAAACAGACCAGGGGGAAGGAGGGAGCGAATACTGCAACACTGAAGGGAAGGACATCTACCATTATGGAAAGATTTTACACAGCTCTACTATTGTCCTTCCATATCACTGTTACAGTATTAATCATATTAGGGACAATGCCAAAGGTCAGGAAGAATCTGGAGGATGAAGGACAAGCAGAGCTCTCTAGGAAGCCACGATGGATGGCCCTAGCAAAACCAGCTCTAGTTCTGGAGATTCCATCTAACTTGTAGTGCTTGATAAAAGCATGCACAGAAGTCCAGGTAGCTGCCTCAAGAATAGAGTTAGTATCCAAACCCTTGAAAAAAGCACCAGAAGCGACAGCTCTAGTAGAATGAGACTTTACAGAATAAGGAAGGCTCTTGTCACGAAAAGAACAAAAAGAAATAGCTTTTGAAATCCAAGAAGAAACAGTCTGCTTGGATAAAACTAATCTCAAGGATATGGGATGAAAGGAAACAAAAGGCTGATCAGATTTCCTAACAGTCTTGGACAACTCAGATGATTTTATGTGGATAAGACTATGTACAAATGAATAAACTGATTAAAGGACAACTCACTCACCACCTTGGGCATAAAAAAAAAAAAGTTATATACTCGCCATTCATTCTTACTTGGATGGGTTCGGAGCCGATCCTCGGCTCTGACTCGGCCAAATACGCAGCTGGAAGTCTCAAACTTGGCTCATGGCAGGTAGGTATCCCATGATGCAGTGCTGCAACTCTCCAGATCTTGTTTGCTGCTAACTTACTAATGAGTAATATAAATATATACATATCTATATATAAGACCCCATATCAAGAAGTAATGAACTGAATGAAGGAGCTCCTGTAAGGAGGAAAGATAACCACCAAGTCCTCTAGGAGTCCTCAGACAAGGGAAGTAGGGAGGGGTCACAAGAATGAATGGCGAGATGAACAAACATGGAACTTTATGGTGAGTACATAACTTGTTTATGTTATGTTGTCCTATCTCGTCTTCATTCTTACTTGGATGGGACAGTGCCCTTAGCACCTTTTCCCCCGGTGGCTCACAAGAGTACACCTTTGAGCACAGTGGAACCAAAACAGGCCCTGTCCCTGGCGGCCAAATCCACTTTGTAATGAGAGCTAAATGTATGAGGATTGGCCCATGTAGCTGCAGCACAAATACTGTCCATAGACATTTTGACCTGAAAGGCAGATAACGTAGCTAATGCTCTAGATGAATGACCCCTAATTTTGAATGGCAGTTCTCTATTATTGGAGGTATAGATAAAGGGGATCCAATTTGAGAGCCAGTTAGAAAGGGTAACTTTAAAAACTGGCATACCCTTTTTTGCCTCAGAGAAGGAGATGAATAATTGGCCAGATTTCCTGAAATCTTTAGTTCTATGCAAATAGAATCTGAGCTGTCTATGCACGGCCAAATGATGGAGTCTATACTCTGCCTTGTTGCTATGGTTGGGGAAAAACACTAGGGGTTCAATGGATTGATTGATATTGGCTTAAGAGCAAGCCTTAGGTACAAAGGATGGATTGGTTCATAATGATACCCTTTCCTTGTGAAAGATCAGATATGGAGGTCTGACAGTTCTTGCAACTCTGAGACCTTTCTAGCAGATGTTACTGCAACTAGAAAAATGGTCTTCCAGGACAGAAATCTGAGGTCACAAGATGAAGAAGGCTCGAACAGAGGTAATATAAGTTGAGATAGGACAAAATTTAAATCCCAAGGAGGAAGTCGTTCCTTAAAGGGAGGTCTCAATAAGGAAGCACCTTTTAAAAATGCTTTACACAACCTGTGTAACATTAAATTAGGACAATGGTCACCAATGTGAAAATATGAAATTGCAACCAGCTGGACTCAACAGTTTCCGCAGCAGCACCTTGTTGAAACAGTTCCACCAGAAGTTCTAGAATGGATTGAATAGATGCAGAAAAAGGGGTCAATGTTTCTATTCTGAGCCCAGTGAGAAAATCTTTTCCACTTGCTAGTATATAGTCTTCTAGCAGAAACTTTATGAAAAGACATTAGTATGCGTTTTACTGCTGGAGTAACGTTTTGAAAACTGACTAAATTGGGAAGTGGAGCAGCCATGCTGTCAAGTTGAGGGTGTGGAGAGAAGAATTAAGTGCACCTGACATTTGTGTCAGCAGGTCTGGAACTGGGTCCAGAATCCAAGGCTTCTTCTGAAGATGAGGCCAAAGGAAGGGGAACCAAATCTGTCGAGGCTAAAGGAAGGGGAACCAAATCTGTCGAGGCCAAAGTGGGGCAATGAAAATCATTCTGCTTCCCAAGGATTTTGCTTTCTGGATAACTTTGGGTATGAGGACAAAAGTACAGTTTTGTACCTACCATAAATGTAGATGTTCGAGTGCTAATACAGCTGCAGTCATAACAGATGGGTTCTTCTGCCGTCAGGCGGGTCCTCGGTCGGCCGAATTCCAAAGTCTAGGTCCAGCGTCAGTTGTCGTTGCTTCTTCCCTGACGTCAGTGTGACAGGGGTATAAAGGAACCGGCCGATGCCATTTTCTTCAGTTTTTCTTGCCCCAGATGTCAGGTGCCCCCAGAAGGAAGGCAATACATAAATTTGTGTAATAATGCAGTGCAATATAATCAAAATACAGTAGTTGCAAGCAAATACATCATAAATGAATACCCCAATCAGGTTGTATGAGGATGTGTTAGCCTATAGGCCTGTCCCAAGAGGGGAAGGAGGGAGGGAAACCTGGACTGCAGCTGTATTAGCACTCTAACATCTACATTTATGGTAGGTACAAAACTGTACTATGTTCATCATGCATACAGCTGCAGTCATAACAGATGGGTAGAATCCCAAAGCTAAGAAAAGGATGGTAGGCAATAGGTGGAACTAGGAGGAGCCAAAATGCCCTGCAAGACTGCAGTGGCAAAGCCTGCTCTAGATTTGGAGTATAATGGTAGGTTGTAGTGCTTGGAGAAGGTATGCACAGAACTCCAAGTGGCTGCTTCCAAAATATCCTTAGTAGGAACTCCTCTGAGGAAGGCTGCAGAGGTGGCTGTGGCCCTGGTGGAATGAGTTCTAATGCCTGTAGGTACAGTTTTGCCATGAAAGGAATAGCAAAAGTGTATGCAGTGGGCTATCCATTTTGAGATTGTCTGTTTGAAAACTGGCTTTCCTTGAGCTCCTACTGCATAGGCCACAAAGAGCTGTTCTGATTTTCTGAAAGGCTTTGTTCTGTCCAAATAATAATGCAGTTGTCTGTGGATGTCCAAGGAATGTAGTAATCTCTCCCCTTTGTTTTGTGGATTAGGATAAAAGGTAGGTAAATGTATGGCCTGATTTAAAGCTACCCTGGATACCACTTTAGGCATAAAGGACGGGTTGGTTCATAAGGAAACTCTGTCCTGATGGAAGATGATAAAAGGCTGGACAGCCATGAGAGCCTGTAGTTCTGAAACTCTACAAGCTGAGGTGATAGCCAGAAGGAAAGCTGTTTTCCAGGACAAATATTGCAAATCTGATGAGGCAGCTGGCTCAAAGGGAGGCAAGGTCAGTTTTTCCAGAATGAAATTAAGATCCCAAGCAGGTATTGGTTGTTTCCTTGGAGGTCTTAAATTCTTAGCCCTTCTGAGGAACTGTCTTAAGAGAGGGTGAGAGAATAAAGGTGGATCAGTGTTGTATTCTGCAGAAATGGCTGAGGCATGGATTTTGATGGAGGAAAGAAAGTCCACTGCTTAGCAGTTCAGCCAAATATTGTAGTATTTGAGGTAAATTCAGTTTTCCAGGATCCTGGCCCTTTTTCTCATTCCAGACACAAAACGTTTCCATTTTGGAGTAAGCTTTTCTAGTTGATGGCCTTCTGGCCTCCAAAATGACATCCTGCACCTCCTTGGAGAGTAGTGCCTGTTGTGATGCTAAGGAATCTTCCATGCGGCTAGATTGAGTGTTTTTAGCTGGCTGTGAAGAGTTTTGAAGCTGTGCTGAGTCAGAAGAAGAGGCATTAGAGACAGGGTCCATGGTGGCGAATGCGTCAGGCTCCTCAGGAGTGGGTACCAGTGTTGCCTTGGCCAGTCCAGAGCAATGAGAATCATCTTTGGTCTGTCTGCTCTGGTTTTCAATAGAACTTTGGGCAGCAGAGGAAGAGGTGGGAAGGCATAAACTGTCATTGATGTCCAACTGAAAGAGAGAGCGCCCACTCTCCAGGCCTTTGGATGGAAGATCCTTGAGCAGAATTTTGTCAATTGATGATTTTTGTGGGAGGCAAAGAGATCTATGTCTGGCCTTCCCCATTCTTGGATTATTTCTGTAAAAACTTTTGGATGCAATTTCCATTCGTGTGGATCTGTCATATTCCTGCTTAGGTTGTCTGCCAGCGTGTTTTCCTTGCCTGGCAAGTACTGTGCTTGTAGTTCCATTTGTAAGTCCATGGCATGTTCTAAAGTGACATGGCCAGTCTGCATAGGGGGTAAGAATGTGTTCCTCCCTGTTTGTTTATGTACCACACAACTGTGGTGTTGTCCGTTCTGATCAATAGCTGACCTGGTTGTAGAAGGTCCTTGAAAGCTATAATAGCATTTATTACTGCTAGCATTTCTTTTTGATTGATGTGAAGGTGCTTTTCTTTTTGGGACCATTTGCCCTGAATGCACCGATCTGTCATGTGCCCCAGTAGTCCCAGGCATCTGTTGTGATGACTTGATTTGCTTGAGGCTTGCTGAATGGAAGACCTGTGTTTGTTTGACATGCTTGAGCCCACCACAGAAATTCCTTTTGCAGACATGGAATTAGTGGTATTATTGTTTCCAAACTGTGGCTGTGTTGAGACCATATGTTTTTCAGGTACCATTGTAGTTTCCTCATATGCAGCTTTGCACATGGGATTAGTAAGATGCAAGATGCCATGAATCCCAGAGCCTGCAGGATTTTCCTTGCAGTCAGCCTGGTGCAATTTGCTAGTGTTCTGAAGTATTGAATTAGAATTAGTTGCCCCTGCTTCTCTGGCGTGAGGTAGGCTATCTGGGTGTTTGTGTCCAAGTTGGCACCCAGGAAAATTATCTTTCGAGAGGGTATTAGCCTTGATTTATTTTTGTTGACTGTGTATCCCAGAGAGTTCAACAACATTATTACATAAGCCAGATGTTTCAGAAGAATGTGCTTGCTGTCCGCTTGGATCAGGCAGTCGTCCAAATAGGGGTATATTTGTATCCCTTGAAGTCTGCAGGAGGCAATTACTGATGCCAGGCATTTCATGAATACTCTGGGTGCAGTAGATAAGCCAAAGGACAATGCAGAGAATTGATAATGGGTTGAACCTGCAAGAAACCTGAGGTACCTTCTGCAATTTTGTCTGATTGGGACATGCAGGTATGCCTCCTTGAGGTCCAATGTTACCAGCCAAGACTCCTTGCCCAGCATGGGAAGAAGTTGCTGTAGAGTGAGCATCTTGAATTTTGGTATGAGTAGAAATGTGTTTAGGATGGATAGGTCCAAAATAGGTCTCCAATCTTTTCCCTTCCTTGGCACCAGAAATAGCCTGGAATAAAAACCTTGTCCTTGTTCGTGCATAGGTACCTCTTGAATAGCTTTCATGTTTATGAGATCTGTAATTTGCTTTTGTGCCTCTGCCCTTTGATTGTGTGGCAGGTTTGGTATGCCTCTCATTTTTGGAAGGATGTGAAAATGGAATTTGTAGCCTCTGTTTATAATGTCCAGGATCCATTTGTCCTTTGTGACAATATGCCAATTTTTTGAAAATAATGCCAGCTTTCCTCCTAAGGGGGCTGCCATTTGAGACTTGGTTGGCATGCAAAGGGAAAAGTCATTGGGTTTGCTTTCTGAAAGATTGTGAGTTATCCTCACCACCTCTTTGTGTAGGAGCTTGCCATTGTCTGCCTCTAAACGATCCTTGGGATTGTCCTCTGCCCCTCGGGCGCCTGTATCTGCCTCTTTGGGGTCTGTCCGTGGCAGGAAAGGACCAGTTTATGGAAGGCCAATTTCTCCTAAAACGTGGGGGTTATACCTGTAGAAATTCTTTCACAGTTTGCATTGATTTAGCCTTTTCCTCCATTTTCCTTAACACCTCCTCAGCATTAGCACCAAATAATACATCCTTTTGAAGAGGGGCGTCTAGTAATTTAGCTTTGACATGATCAGGCAAGGCTTGTTCCTTGAGCCAGGCATGCCTACGTATGACTGATCCTGTAACAGCAGCTCTACATGAGGCCTCTACAGCATCAAAACCACATTGTAAGGTATGCTTACCCACTTGTTCTGCACTATGCATCAAATCCTGCAACTCCTTCAAGTCTGGTTGTTCAGGTTGTGACATTTTACTTTTCAGTTGTGATAACAAAAACTGTTGGTATTTTAGCATATGAAACTAACAGTTTAAGGCCCTCATGGATAAGGTAGCCGAGGTATATACCTTTTTTCCCCACCTTTCTAAGGATCTGGAGTCTCTCTCGGAAGGTAATGGATTTTTAGCAATGGAGGCCTTAACTCCCTTGGGGCCCTGTGAGATGGTTTCAGGGTCAGCAGCATGGCTTTTGTATAGAAATTGGTGTGAGTCAGGAACCCTGTAGTACCTGTCAGGCTTAACTGGAGCTGGAGGTAGAGAGTCCGGGTTAAGACAAGCCTCCGAGTAAACATCATCTAGGATGTCCAAGACAGGAGGTATAGCCAGAGGCCTGTGCTGAGGTAGCAAGAGAAATTCCCTGAGCCTTTTCTTGGAATCTTGGCCTTCCCAGTGGAAGTGTTCCCTTAAGGTATGCAAAGTTTCCACAAATGAGTAATCCTCTGGGGGGATGGACTCCTCCGCATCAGAGTCTTCAAAAGGGGAGTAAGAATGTTCCTGATCATCAGAATGCTCTGAAATAATGGAGCCCTGATCAGAGGAGGGGGAATCTTCCTCCACTCTGGGCCTTTTGTCCGGTGGGGGCTGAGAACCTCTGATAAGAGTAATTAAATCCTCAGCCATTTTAAGCATCTGTTTCTTAGGCATGGGGCCTGGAGATGGGCCCTGTGTAGCTGGTCTCAGAGTGCATGGTTGCTTTAGACTTTGTGAAAGCCTTGATGGAGAAAGAAGAGGAAGATCTGAAGACACCTCGAGTGGAGGTGGACCTGTCCACATTCTGAGATTCAACGCCAAGAGTGGCTTCGGTATCTGTAGTCGGGGTGTGGGCCGAGGAGCGGCACAGGAGACACCGTCAAAGAAGTGTCGTCGGTAGTCAGGGGCTGCGTAGGCGCCTTGCTGAGAACCAGACCACGTGTAGTCGGCTTTGGCGTGGTGTCAGTAGAGGCCGCGGACCTCGTGAGTCGGTCCTTGTCTCTGCGTTTTTTAGACAAAACCAGAGTCGGAGTATCCGACGACATAGTATAGTTAATTGCTTTCCCAAAATAATGCTGGGCGAACTCCACCCGACGCTTAATAGTGCGTTTGTTGAATGTAGCACAAAAGCGACAGACCGAGACGTCGTGGTCTGGGCCTAAACAAGGTATACAGAGGGAATGGAAATCCTTATGCGGTATTTGCTTCCCACAAGAAATACAATTATTAACTTTGTCTAACATCGGTCTGAGGCAAGAAAAGTTTCCCCAACGGGGTACTTAGCTTTTAAGAAGACTTCGGTTTCCAAATTTTCGTAATCTCAGGAGCTGACCGACCGGCACTTGCGAACTGCTTCTGCTTCGGGCACCGCGCGGCAAGAAAGACTGAAGAAAATGGCGACGGCTGGTTCCTTTATACCCCTGTCGCACTGACGTCAGGGAAGAAGCGACGACAACCGACGCCGGACCTAGACTTTGGCCGACCGAGGACCCGCCTGACTGCAGAAGAACCCATCTGTTCTGACTGCAGCTGTATGCACGATGAACATTGGAGGAAAGGCATAAAGAAGTCCCAAGGGCCAGTCGTGAACAAGCGAGTCTCTCTGTGTCTTCCCCAGTGGGAGAATTAGGGCAAAGTAGCTGCTGCACTTGGCATTCATGGGAGTGGCAAAAAGATCACAGCAAGGCTGACCCCATTTCCAGAAGATCTCTTCTGCTATGTTTTGGTTCAGAGACCACTCATGAGGCACCAATATTGCCCTGCTGAGCTTGTCGGCTATCACGTTGATTTCCATGGGATGTGCATTGCTACTAGAAAGAGTCAGGAAGAAATTGTCCATTGCCAAACTCTCAGGACCTCGCGACAAAGTGGGTATTGATTTGGTTCCTCCTTGTTTATGTACCAAACCACAGACATATTGTCTGACTATATAGCTATTGTCCCTAGTGGAAGAGAGTCGTGGAGTGCTTGCAATGACAGAAGCACTGCTCTCATCTCAAACACTGATATGCAAATGGGCCTCATGTTTCTGCCATATACCTTGGACTGTCCTTCCCAGATAATGCCCCCCCCCAATCTGGGAAGCATTTGTAGTCACTGTAGCAACAGGTTGTCGTGGAGTAAAGGGTCTCCTGATGGTCACATGGTTGGACTGGATCCACCACCACAGATCCTTTTTGCATGACTCTGTTATTCTGATCAGGTGGGACATCGGGAGTTCTTGAAGTGACCACTGGGAGAAGAGGAGCCATTGAAAGATTCTCATGTGCATTCTAGCGAGAGGAACTAGGTGTTATGGTCAACTCCATTGTCCCTAGGAGTTTCAGAACTACTTTTGCCTTTACCTTGTCCTTCGGGAAAAAGGTGAAGTATTTGCTGCCTGAGGGCTGAAATTCTGTCGGCTGGAAAACATGCTATCATGGAAACAGTGTCTAGGTCTGCACCTATAAAGGTAATATGTTGACAGGGCAACAAGGCAGACTTTTGTAAGTTAACTGTTATGCCTAACTAAGCACAAATTTCCAAAGTCACATCCCTGGCTTGCTGGAGTAGATGCTTGGCGGTGGCAGTTACGAACCAGTCGTCCAGATACAGAAACACTTGGAATCCCACACGCCTCAAGTGAGCTGTGACTACTGCCATGCATTTGGTGAACACTCTGGGGGGCTGTAGTGAGACCAAAGGGCAGAGCTCGGAACTGATAATAACTGGCTCCCAGCTGGAAGGGTAAAGTGACTCCTCGATGCTCTGTCCATTTTTATGTGGTAGTACGCATCTTGGAGGTCTAATGAGCACATCCAATCATCTTTCCCCAAAAAGGGAAGTACTGACTGCAGTCACCATTCGTAACTTTGGCTTTTTGACAGATTCATTTCATTTGCTGAGATCCAATATGGGTCTCCAGTCCCCTGTTCTTTTTGGCACCAAAAAGAATCTTGAGTAAGTTCCGAATCTTGTTTGGTCTGCGGGATTTCTTGGATGACACTTTTGTCCAGCAACTTTCGGATTTCTATAGTTGCTTGTTCCCTTAGAATGGGTGGAACATCCGGGATTGTTCTGATTTGTGGGACAGGGTGGCAAAAGGGAATGGAATATCCTCTGGATATTATGCTTCAATCTCACTTGTCTCTTGTGATAGCTTGCCAGGCTTCTGGGTACAAAGACAAACGTCCCCCGACTGCCTCCAGAGTAGAGTGGGTGGGCCTCCTTTCAGGAGCACTGATAGGAACGTCCACGAAAGGAATTACGGTCACCCTGGTTTTGCAGACCCCCTCTGCCTCTAGGACGTCTATCACTGTTACCTCCCCCTCTGCCCCTGGGGGAAGGATTCACCTTGTGCGTCTTGGAAAGCTCCCTGGGATTTTTTGAACTACATTTTCCCACTCTTCTGACCTTTAGGGTAAGGTCTTGAAGGTATGGAAAAACATACTCCAATGGCAGAGTTTTCCCTTCCTGCTCGCATCTGGTGAGTGTGTCTTTTACTTTGCGTCCAAAAGTGAGGAACCAAAGGGGGTGTTAGTAAAGGTAGACTTAAAGGGCTCTGCAAAATTGTGCAAGCGCATCTAGGAGAGTCTCCTCAAGGAAACTCCTGAACCCGCTGCCCTGTTCGCTCCAGCCGCTGCATAAGATATCAACCTCATGGAGGAGCTGACGATAGAATTTAAAGTGGATAGCTGGGAGGAGACTTTCTCATTCAGCCCTGCAGCTAATGTACCTTGTAGAGTTTCTCTTAGTTCTTTCAGGATATCTCTTTGTAGCCTTGTAATGTGAGTGAGGTAGTTCAGTGACCGGAGTGTAAAAGTCGCTGAGGAATACACATGCTTCTCGTATCTGTCCATCATTCGAGAATCTTTGTTCGGAGGATGAACAGATGAGGATGTCTCAGAAAGTTCTTTCTTGGTGGCTGCTGCCACCACCATAGCATCTACAGGTACACCTTTTGTGAGAAAATCTTTTCTGGTAGAGGTTGACAAAAACTTGTTTAGCCTCCGA
Source organism: Protopterus annectens (assembly GCF_019279795.1). NCBI lineage: Eukaryota > Metazoa > Chordata > Ceratodontiformes > Protopteridae > Protopterus > Protopterus annectens. The sequence continues at coordinate 533,747,469 of NC_056748.1, forward strand.
GGGACTGGCTCCATAGTGTCAGGTGACTCCCATGCCTTTCCACTAACCAAGTCCATTAGTTCATTGAAAGGCGGAGACACCCAGGAGGCTGAAGGTTGAGATCCAAAGGCCTTTGGGTACACTGACTCCTCATCAGAAGGGGTGATGGTTTGCCAGCTGCCTCTCTGCTTAAGGATCTCCAGGATATCTGCAAATGAGATATCATCAGAGGACGACTGTGGGGAACTTTATGACTCCTCGAGGTCAGTATCTGAGGTGACAGACTCATCAGAGGATTCTATACGCTTCCACTTGCAAGTTCCCTTCCGAGGGGGCTCCTCAGAAGGGTACTCCAGGGAGGCCTTGGAAGAGAGGGGCTTACCCAATGGGGGATGCTGAGACTCTGGATCTCTGCTGTCCTGTGGATGGGGTGGTGCCGAGACAGTAGCTGGTGCCTTGGGGGGACGAATGCTGGTATCCCTATTTGGAGCTGTAGAGGGGGACAGCACACATCACCTCAAAAGCAGATCCCGCTGGTTCCGAGGATGTCCCTGGCTCCAAGGAGACAGAGGACACCACCGGCTCTAGGGAGATCGGCTCAGAGGCTGATGTGGGAGCCGAGCTCACCTGAGCCGATGCACCGAGGGGTAGACTCTGAACCAAAGAAGTTCAGGCCCGAGCACCTCCCCCCCACCGGGGCCAGCCGGAGAACTCCGGCTCCCAGACACTTTGGACGGCACTGAGAGAGTCAGAGCAGATGTCGATTTTGTAATCTCTGAAGAGGGGTCCCAGTACTACTATAGTACAGTACTATAGTATATACTATACTATAGTATAGTACAATACTGTAGTATTACTGTTTTACAGTAAGTGGTACCAGGTGCTCCGGCTCCAAGGGTCCAGCTTGGCTCGGAGGAGGAACAACAGCGGCTGCAATAATCTTGGGAGGCTCGGAGATCTGATGGGTCGGAGCTGAGAACAATTTGGCCAGTGCCGGTGACTTCAGGAGTCTGTGCACTACCTGCTTCACGTCATCATCAGATAGGCTCCTAGTGGACCTGGAGGATAAAGGAGAGCAAAATCTCTCCAAAATGGGAGATTTCAAAGTAGGGGAGACCGGTAGAATGTCAATGGACTGGCTCTGAGACGCGGTATCTTGCGGCTCCGAAGACCTAGGCTTGTCAATAATGATGACCTCCGTCGGTTCTGAGGGCTGTGGAGCTGAGGAGGCAGATGGTTTAGAAAGTTTTAATAATTCTTCCGGAGGCTCCGACTGAGCTGAAGAGACAGGTGATGGCCTTTTGGATGGTTTGTCCTTCTTTGAAGAAGAGTATGAAGAAGAAGCACTCTGCACAGCTTCCTCAAAGGCTGGCTTTAAGAGACCCTTGAGAATCAGTTTGTTTCTCCTCTCCTGTAACACGCGTGCACTAAAGGAGTGGCAGAAAGTACAATCCTCCTGTAAATGAATAACTCCTAGACATTATACACAAATGACATGTCTGTCTGTAATTGACATTTTCTGTGTACATTTCTGGCATTTCTTAAAGACTGAAGGCTTATGCTCTTTCTCTTTAGACATGATAAAGTTTCCAAAGAGATTACAGCGGCAACTAACTCAGAACACTGATATATAACACACACTAATCTAATAAACACTGCACATCTAAGTGCAAGATAGATCAGAAAACTAATTCTGACAAAAAGGAAGAGTACTAGGACCTCTAACTTAAATGGACCTATACACCAAGGAATAACACACACACACACACACACACACACACACACACACACACACACACACACACACACACACACACACACACAACTACTACTCACCCTCTAACTAAAGCGAGCGATTAGCTCTCTAATTTAAACAAGTTAAATAACCAACTAACAGCAAGAGTATACTAAACAACACACCACTACAATAAACTATGGTATACAATAAGGCCTGCAGAAAAAAACGACGGCCCAACAACAGCAACCAACAGCAGAAAGAGATAAAGAAGCTACATGCTAATTTTAACTATCTAATTCTACAAAACACTATAAAGGCAAGAATCCTGATAATTTAAAGCTAAGTGAAAAAGACAAAAACGTAGCCTCGGCCAAGAAGAGCACATCCAACCTCATAAAGCGGCCAAAGAGTTAGATCTAGAGAGTTGCACCACTGTATCATGGGATACCTACCTGCCACGAGCCAAGTTTGATACTTTCAGCTGTGTATTTGGAACCCATCTAAGTAAGAATGAATGGTGAGATAGGACAACATAACATGAAGGTTTAGTATGCAAGGACACCCTGTCCTTATGAAACACCAAAAAGGAGGACAAGTCATAAGGGCTTGAAGTTCAGACACGCATCTTACAGAAGTAAGGGCCAACAAAAGTACAGTCTTCCAAGAGTAATGTTGCAAGGAAGCTAAAGCAGCAGGCTCAAAAGAAGCCTGAATCAATTTTTCCAAAACAAAATTAAGATCCCAGGGAGGAGGAATAGGCTTCCTGGGAGGTCTGTTATGAAAGACACATGCAAGGAATTGTTTAGCTTCAAATCTATAAGCTAAAGGAGGAGATAAAGTCATACAAGGCAGAGAGAGCTGATAAGTGGGCCTTAACAGAAGAATAAGCCAACCCAGCATTGAGCAATTCACACAAATCTACAAACGAAGTAAAACAAAAAGGATGTCCAAACAACCACTCGCAAGGCACTGCTTTAACGTATAAAACGTTTATTACAACTAAACATGTTTTCGTCACTCTACTAGAGTAACTTCTTCAGAAACAAGCCAACTACAATGTTGCAGTTTATTTAAAACCGGCCGCGCTAAGTTACATGCGATTGCGCTGGCCAATCAATATTCTCCATTTAGTGGGGAACAAGTTCAAAGCAACAACGCAAACCTTAATAATTGTTTTAGTTTGTTCAAACCATCAATTGAATAAACATATGTTCTAAAAAGTAAAACCACAATATCAGATTGTGTCAATGCATTATAAAAAGCTTTGTAAAAGCTACAACTTTAAAAACCACAAGTGTCCGTGCATAAAGAATTGTAGTTACTCACGGACCATTTAGTGTCAACATTACACATAAGAACCATAAAACAAAAAAAACAAAACTCATACTTGGTACTCAGTAGTAGTGTGTTAGAAGTTAAAATATACTAGCAGCATTTCTAAATAATCTTTTATCTCATACAACTCTTGTGGAGAATATTGACTGGCCAGCGCAATCACATGTAACTTAGCACGGCCGGTTTTAAATAAACTGCAACATTGTAGTTGGCTTGTTTCTGAAGAAAGCACAAGGAGAGCAAAACAGCTTGGAGATGGAAAAGAGTCGTCTGGCCAAAAGACTTTATTGTTCAATAAACAATAAAGTCTTTTGGCCAGACGACTCGTTTCCATCTCCAAGCTATTTTGCTCTCCTTGTGCTTTATTTGGTGTTTGGTGGAGAGCTTTTTCACATCTTTTTGTTTTTTTATTTCTGAAGAAGTTACTCTAGTAGAGTGACGAAAACGTGTTTAATTGTAATAAACTTTTTATACGTTAAAGCAGTACCTTGCGAGTGGTTGTTTGGACATCCTTTTTGTTTCAATTCACACAAATAAAAACTAAAAGAACATTCACAGAAAGGGGATACAGGTTATGAGACAGACACCAAACAGAAAACATCTTCCATTTGGATATGTAGGATTTTCTGGCCTCCTGCAGGACCCTAAGCACATCTTCAGAAAAAAGATGTCTATGCGGCATCCTCAAAAAAAGGTGTCTATGGGAAATCAAAATCCTATCACCCACAGTGTCAGTAAGTCCACCCTGTGAGATAATTTGTGATGATTGTCCTTTGCTTAATGCAGAAGAGGAGGGAACAAACACTGTTTTGGCCAAAAGGGAGTCACCAAAAAGATTTTTAGGAGTGTCCTGCTGAATTTTGAACAGAACTTTTGTAATGTGGGGAAGGGGAGGGAAATCATAAAGAAACACCCCCTTCCAAGAAAAAGAAATGGTGTCCACCTTCCACACCAGAGGACCTGGGACTCTGGCAAAAAAGGAAGTTATCTGTTCAAAGGGGAAGGAAATAAATCTACTTGAGGAGTACCCCACTGGTGGATGATGTCCCACACATCCCTGTGAAGTATCCATTAATGGAATTGAGTTAAGGACCTGCTCAGTGTGTCTGCCACAATGGTTTGACCTGAGGGAATGTACTTGATATTGGACAGAAAGATCCAATACCAGGAGTGCCGCCCAGCAAAGAAGATAAGATCTTGCCCCTCCCTCCCGATTGTTTACATACCATATCTCTGTGGTATTGTCTGTAAATACCTTGAGACATCCTGAGGAAGAAAAGTCTGAAGAGCTAGCAGAAGGGCTCTCATCTCTGACACTGATGTGCTCCTTCTCTTTAAGAGGAGACCAGACTCCTTGTCCCTTTAGGCAGCCAAAGCTGCTCCCCATCCTACATCCAAAGCATTTGAGAACATCTCCTGAGAGGGGAGAGGGGGGCAAAAAGGGAGCCCTGGATTTAAGGACAACTGCTGGATCCACCAGTGAAGATCCTTCTTGAGACAAGGTAGAAGAGGAACTGCAAATTCTAGAGGTTGTGCATGTTGAAGCCAAACTGACATCAGGAAACACAAACTTAATCATGTGGTGTTCGGCCAGCGGGAGCATAGGGATGCTGGATGCCATGAATCCCAGAGCACTCAGACTCCCTGGCTATAACGGAGGCCAAAGGAAGAAGAGTTTACAAGAAAGAAATGTGAGTTAAGGCCTTGGGAGGAGGCAGGGATGCCAATCTAAGCATTGTCTGAATCCTGCAACCCAGAAAAACATGACCCTGAGAAAGAGTCAGAGAAGCCTTTTTGAAGTTTGTTGTGAACCCAGGCTCTGAAGAAGAGAAATGGCAAAATGAAGATTTTGCAACAGGATCTCTGTAGAGGATGCCTGAAACAGGAGATCATCCAAGTAAGGAAATACTTGGATCCCCTGAAGCCTGCAAAAAGCATCACAGGAGCAAGACATCTGGTGAAAATCCTTGGGGCAGTAGAAAGGCCAAAGGGCAAAGCAGAGAAAGAAAATTTGTGTAAAATCTTACTATAACCATAGATTTATCTCTCTTCCATGTTGCAGTATTCTACATGTGGGTTTACCCTTCTTCCTTATGCACACATCCAGCCAGTATTCCAAAGTTTTTCAGTCCCTCAACGTGAGTCGGGTATCGGACGTGGCTGCAGGAACGTGGGCCATAAAAGTGATGTCTGCACGCACCAGCCCTCAGAAAGTACAGTTGTGTACACTTACCATAAATGTAGAACCACACTGCAAAGTGTGCTTGCTGACTTGGCTTGCAGAATGCATAAACTCTTGTAATTCTTTATTTTCTGCACAGTCTGCAAAGTAGCTAATTTTTGTTTAAGTTCCATAATATGTTGCTGGTATTTCAGCATGTGAAACTGGCAATTCAATGCCCTAATGGCAAGAGTTGCCGAGGTGTATACTTTTTTACCCCATCTGTCTAAAGCACGGGAATACCTGTCCTAAGGATTGGGATACTTAGCTGTAGTTGTTTTTATACCTTTAAGCCCCTGGGTAATGACCTCAGGGTCAGCAGTAGGATTATTGAAAAGAAATTTGAGAGAGTCGGGGACTCTGTAGTACCTGTCTGGTTTTCTTGGAGCAGGAGGTAAAGTATCAGGAGTTAGGCTGGATTCCACAAAGAGATCATCCAGAACTAGAGGTATCGCTAAAGGTCTATGTTGTGGCAAATCTAGAAATTCTCTGAGTCTCTTTTTGGACTGAGGATACAGTCTTGGCATTCCCAGTGGAAATGCTCTCTTAAAGTATGTAGGGTTTCACCAAAAGACTAATCCTCTGGAGGGAAAGCAGAGGGAATGGATTCCTCTGCATCTGAATCCTCATAAGCAGATATAGGCAGGTTTTCATATTCAGAAACCTCAGAGTCGTTGGACTCTTGGTCTGTTAAAGCTGCTGGGGACAGGTCTTTTTTTCTCTTAACAGGAGAAGGCTGGCTTCCCCTAATCAGCATAATCAGGTCTTTTGCTATTTTAAGCATTCGATGTTGTGGCAAGGAAACAGGTGCTTGAGTTTGGGTTGTCAGTTTTTTAGGCGTAGCTCAAACTCTTGGCCTTAGAAACTTGGTAGTTTTAGTCAGAACTGAAGACGCGAAAGAAGTTGTCGGTTTGTGTCGAGTATCGGTAGTGCAAAGAACTTCCTCAGAAGCCGGTGCCTGCACAGCGGCTCTGGACCCATCCAAGGTAGAGACATCCACAGGGTCTGTAGTCAGAGTCTCGCGGCATACCGGACTCCAAATGGGTCTTGATATCAACCTGTGAATCTACAGAAGCAGACATCAGGAACTGCGAAAGCGCGTCACTGAGTACCAGCAAATTGGCGACTAGCTTAATGGAAGCATAGTCAGTTTTGGACCTGTGCGGTCTGTCTCTATCTTTATCCTTAGGTTTTTTCGGAATATCGGTAGTTGAACGGCTTAGTGAAGCCATTTCGAAATATGGAGATCGAGAGCAAAAGTATTTAGTGACAATAAGGGCCCAACGATTAATAGTTTGGGCGTTGAACAAAGCACAAAACTGACAGCGACGTACGTCGTGGCCTGGTCCTAAACAAGTGACGCAGTAAGAATGGAAATCTCGGTGTGGTGTTTGCTTTCCACAGGCAATACAATTGTTAACTTTTTCTGACATCGGTTAGAGCAAGAAAAAGGGATCCCCAACAGGGTACTTAGCTTTAGAAGGCTTCAAGATGATTCAATTTGGAAATGAAAACTCAAAAAGCGGCCGACCGGCACTCATGCGAACTGCTTCTGCTTCGGGCTCCCCAGCAAGTAAGACTGATGCAATGGCATCAGCTGCCTGTTTTTTATACCCATGACGACCTGACATCAGTCCTGAAGCGACAGCAACTGACGCAGAAATACTAAGTCTCTGGTATTCGGGCCGACTGAGGGCTACCTGCAGGCAGCTAACCCAAGTGTGATGACTGCAACAGTGAAACACGATCAGAAAGCCCCAGTCGGAGCCAGTCCTAGTAGGGCATGGCTCATCCAGTGCCACCCAGAAGAGCAAGTGCAACCTGACAGGAGGGGAAGGAATACTGCAACATGGAAGAGAAAGACATCCATGGTTATGGTAAGATTTTACACAACTTTTCTACGTCCTTCTATTCCAATGTTGCAGTATTCTACACGTGGGTGAGTGCCAAAGTCACTGTGAATTGGGTGGTGGTCTGGAAGAGGTTTCCAGGAATCCATGAAGGACAGCCCTGGCAAACCACGCCCTGGCCCTAGATATATGGTCCAGCCTGTAATGTTTGGCGAGTGGGCTTTAATATTGCCCTGCAAGGTTTTTTCATGGTACAAGTAACAGAAGGAAACAGCCATGGAGATCCAGGCTGAAATGGTCTGTTTGGTCACTGCTTTCCCCAGGTCTCTGGGGTGGAAGGAGACAAATAGTTGTTCAGATTTCCTAATGGACTTGGTTTTATGTAGATAAAACCTCAGCTGTCTGTGGACATCTAAGGTATGAAATTCTCTCTCTATTCCCCTGTGGAATGGGGAAAACTCACTACCTTAGGCAAGGAGGATGGGTTAGTCCTGAGGGTAACCCTATCCAGGTTGAAGAATAGAAAAGGAGGTGTAGCCATTAGAGCTTGTAGCTCTGAGACCCTCCTGGCTGAGGTCAGAGCCACCAATAGAACTATTTTTCCATGTGCAAAATTTTTGTGAGGCTTTGTCTGCTGGTTCAAAATGAGCTAGGGTGAGTTTTTCTAGTACACAGTTAATATCCCAGGGAAGAGGGGACACAGTTTTCTGGGAGGTCTCAGGTGAAGTACCCCTTTGAGGAAGAGTTTGGCAGAAGTCTGGATGCTAGGGGTGGATCCAGAGGGAGACAGGCAGAGATTGCAGACAAGTATGCTTTTAAAGATGAGTAGACCAGACCAGTTTGCAGTAGTTCACACAGGTAAGACAGGATAAGAGGGATGTCTACTGCCAGTGGGTCCAACTGTCTTTTGACACACCATATGAAAAACCTTTTCCACTTTGAGAAGCAAGATTTTCTTGTTAGGTTTCCTGGCCTCCTGCAGGACATTGAGCATGTCCTCCGTGTACAGGTGTCTAAAGGGGTTCAGAATCCTATCAACCACAGGGTGAGGTGCAGAGACTGCCACTGTGGGTGTATCCGTGTTCCTCTGTTCTGTGTGATGAGGTCCACTGAGGGGGGCTAACTTGTGGTGACTGCCTTGGACAAATGAAGGAGAAGGGGGGAACCAGTGCTGCCTTGGCCAGTAGGGAGTCACCAGCAAGATTGTTGGTGTGTCCTGCTGAATTTTCAGCAGCATCTTTTGAATCAAGGGGAAGGAGGGAAAGCATACTGAAATTTCCCTTTCCAAGAAATTGAGAAAGCATTCATTGCCAGGGCCTTGGGGTTTGGTGCCCTGGTGCAGAAGCCAGGAAGTTGCTTGTTGATGGAAGAGGCAAACAGGTCTATTTGTGGTGTACCCCACCCGTGGACCAGATCCAAGAACACAGCTCTGAGAAGCATCCATTCGTAGTTGTTTGAGATGGTCATGCTGAGATAATCTGCCTGGGAGTTGTGAAGGGAGAGGATGTAAACTGCCTGTAGGGTAATCTCTGTGCGGAGGCCAGTTCCCACACCAACAGAGCTAGTCTGCAAAGGAGGTAGGATTTGGTTCCTCCCTGTTTGTTGAGATACCACAGGACAGTGGCACTGTCCATGAAAATCTTGAGGGGGGCTTGCTGGAGGTAGGATTGGAAGGCTTCTAGAGCCAGAAGGATTGCCCTCATGTCTCTCTGACTTTGATGCGCTCTAGTTTGTGTTTGGCCACAAATCCTGCACCTGTCTTTGACCTAGTGTTACTCCCCAGCCCAAATCTAAAGTGTCTGTATGCATTATCTGAGTGGGTGGGGGTGGTTGGAGGGGAAGATCTGGGTTCTTGGTCACCTGTCCCAGCCACAACTGAATTTCCTGTTTCAAACAGGGAAGAAGTGATACCCTGAATTTCAGGGAATGGGAATGCTGGGTCCAGAATGACCTGCGATACCACTGTAGTGTCCTCATGTGCAGTCTTGCTAGGGGGAGCATGGGTATAGTGGCTGCCATGTAACCCAGAAGTCTCAGGTACTGCCTTGCTGTCAGTTCTGATGCTTGGAGGACACCGAGCAGGTGTTCCACCAAGGGCACCACCTTGTCTGGTGGTAGAAAAGCCTTCATGAGGTCTGTGCGAATCCTGCACCACAGGAAAACAATGTTCTGTGTGGGCTCCAGATGGGATTTTGGGAAATTTATTAGGAAACCTAGACATCGCAAGAGGGACAGAAGAACCTGAGTGTGAAGGAGGAGGGTCTTCAGACTCTGTGTATGAATTAGCAAGTCATCTAGGTAAGGGAATATTTGGATACCCTTTGTCCTGCAATAGGCAATGACTGGAGCCAGAGATTTTGTGAATACTCTGGGTGAGGTGGAAAGCCCAAAGGGCAAGGTACATAATTGAAAATGAGATGAGCCTGCCAAAAACCTCAGGTGCTTCCTGAATGTGGGCTTTATTGCAATGTGCAGATAAGCATCCTTTATATCTAGGGTTGCCATGAACCCTTGAGGCAGGAGCAGGGGGAAAAGGGTGGGGAGAGCGAGCATCCTGAAGGTAGGCACCTTTAGGAAAGCGTTAAGACGCCAGTGATCTAATATAGGTCTCCGTGGTTGATCTTTTGTGGGAACCAGAAAACTTCTGGAGTAAAATCCTCTTCCTTTTGTTTCCGGAGGCACTGGTTCTATGGTGCCTTGAGTCAGCAGAGATTGCAGTACAGGTTTGCAGGAGGGGTAGCTGACTGGTGGGTGGTTGTGGAGTGCCCAATCTTAATTGGGGGGGGGGGGTGATCCAGGTCATGAAGTAACTGTTCTTGATGATGGAAAGAACCCAATTGTCTGAGGTAATGTGGGGCCATAAAGGGAGACAGTGAGAGACGGGCAAACAGGAGTGGGGGGAAGGAGGGGAAGGTAATGAGGTTGGCAGGTAGTCAGACACTACCTGCTCTATCTTGAAAGGGAGGCCTCTGGCTGGTGGCTGCAGAAGATCTAGCCGGGGGGGGGGGGGTCTGCTTTCTAGGTGGTCTCCTGGGCCTGTAGAGAGGCATAGGGCGAGAACTTTTTCTAATGAATTGCATTTTGGCAGGGTAGTTCCTATGGAGCTTAGGGATGGATAAAACTAGCAGGTGTTGTAGGTCCTGCATTTCTTTACCTTTTTGTTGAAGACACTTGAAGAGGTCAGCTACTTTGGTGCCAAACAAGGCAGAATGATCCAGAGGGGTGTCAGTCAGTTTAGCCCTGAAGTCATCAGGGAGGGGTTGCAGACACAGCCAAGAGTATCTCCTTAAGGCAGAGCCTGATGCAGCTGACCTAGCTGAGGCTTCAGCTGCACTTTACGGGGTGTCTATTCACCAGAGAGGTGAGAGCTGGCAGGGAGGACAGAGATGCTTTGGCTGCATGGTCTGGGATGTCAGTCAATTACTTAGTGGCCTTATCCAGCAGGTCTAAGGAGTACTTGGCCATATGGGTCTAGTAATTTGTGGCCCTGAAAGGGTGGCTGAAGTATAGATTTTTCTTCCCAAGACATTCCATCATCTTGCTGTCTTTGTCAGCTGGAAGAATGGTTGTGGAAGCCCTATCAGTGGAAATGGAGATAGTGGCTGGGTCAGCTGGAGGGCATTTAAGGAGAAATTTCTCTGATTCTGGGAACTTGTACAATCTGTCTGCCCTGCGTGGGGCTGGAGGTTGGGAGTTAGGGTTAAGGGATGTTGAGGAATAGGAGGGATAGCAGGACTGGGGGAGTCCATCTGTATGAGGTCATAGAACCTCTTCTGCACCTCAGTCATGTCAGAGAATTCCCACTTAAAAGTGATCTTTCATTTTGCAGATAGTTTCCCTAAAGGTTAAATCCTCAACTGGGGAGTCAGGCTCAATGGACTCTTAATCTGGTGATCCATATCCCGAGGAGAGGAGATCTGTGAGAAATAGGAGAGCGAGTCCTCTGAGGAGTCAGAACATTCTTCTTCTTCATCCCTCCTTATCGTATTTGAGGTTTGGAGCCTAGGGCTGAAGAGAGGAGGGACAATGCTAGGGCTTCCTGTCGTAGGTCCATGAAGGCATTGAACAGGCTTTGGCTGAAAGCTTGCCATTTAGGAATGCTTTCAGGAGGTGGACAGAGATGCTTTGTCTTTTGTTTCTTTTTGGGAGGCTTAGCTGGCATCCGGCTAAGAGAAGGCCACAAGTCAGATGAAGGGATGGGATCATCAAAATCCGACGGGCCCACAGAGAGCCGTTTCCCCACCGGCGTTGGAGGCAGACACCGATAAAACCTCTACAGATGTGCTGTCCACTCAGGATTGTGTGGCTTCACTTATAGGTACCCGCTTTGTCCTGACTGGCGGAAGCAGATTCCTCTACCAGGTTGATGTTGGCCACAGGCTGAGGTATGGGTGGTAGAGGAGTAACAGAAAAATGGCTTTGGCCCTCTTCTTAGGTTGTTCTGACAGGGCATCGGACACGCCTTCCATCCCTAACGCAAGTTGCTTTAACCACTAGTTCTCTAGATAAAGGTACAGAGCATGCAAATGGCGATGTAAAGTCTTTGGGATGAATGTCTGACAAACAGGGCAGTTCTCGTGTTTGTGTTCCTTACCCAAACAAGAGAGGCACTAATCGTGGGTGTCTGTGGGGAATCTGCCGGCCACACTTACACTTGCCCCTTCCGGATGACATGAATAGACGATAGTTAAAAAGGAGGAGGACTGAAAGGATCCCAATTGGGGTACTTATCTGACGATTTCTAATCCGATGTCAGTGAGTAGCAAGAACACCTGGCGTACGACTGGCGGCTGAAGAGTTCTGAGGGCTGGTGCGTGCAGATGTCACTTTTATGGTCCATGTTCCTGCAGCCACGTCAGACGCTCGACACACCTTGAGGGACTGAAAAACTTTGGAATACTTGCTGGACATACATGAAAGGAAGGGTAAACCCACATGTACAATACTGCAACACTGGAATAGAAGGACATCTGAAAATGCCAGGAAGCAACTGAAAAATGCACAAACTTCTTGAAAAAGGGATGGATTGTAATATAGAGATGAGCATTTTTAAGATACAGAGACACCATATAAGCCTGAAGAAGCAAAAGACGGAACAAAGTCCAAAGGGACAACATAAGTGGGGACCTTCAGAAAAGTGTTTAGATAAGACGGGTATAGATTTGGTCTCCAAGTACCCTCTTTTCTGGGTACTAGAAACATCCCGGAATAAAACCCCTTCCCCTTTGGGACACAGGCGCCTCCTGAATAAGTATCCTGAGTCAAAAGATCCTGAAAGCACCTCCGGGAAAAAGGAGAGTTGTTCCCGAGGAGGCTGAGGAATACCCATAAAAGGGGAAGGGATTTCCACACCATGAAACACCCCTGGCAAATAATGGACAGAACCCAGAGATCCTAAGTAATCTGTAGCCAAACAAGAAGAGAGAAAGAAAGGCAAAGAAAAAGAGGAACATGACTGAGAAGAAACGACTAGTCAGACAGCACCAGGTTTAGCTGGAAAGGAAGACTTCTGAGTAGCCTTAGCAGGAGGAGCCCACTTGCTGCCCTTTTTGCCCTCAGGATTGTGAGATTGTCCACGAACAAACGCTGGCTTACGGGGGTAGTTTCTCTGAAAATTAGGAACACGACAAACACATCTGAGTTCCTGTAAACCTTTCCCCTTATCCTGAAGGGACTTAATCAGGAACAGCTTCCCCAAACAAGCGTTTATTATCAAGAGGGACATCCATCAACTTAGCCTTGATATCAGGCAATGGTTGAAGCCAAAGCCAAGAATCCCTCCTTATCACTGACCCAAAAGCAAGAGCTCTAGAAGGAGCATCTACTGCATCATAACTACACTTGATGGAATGATTAGCCACCTATGAGAAAGTCCCTAACAGGGAAAAAAAAGAAGTTATGTTCTTACCATAACGTTCCATGTGGAGTGTTCATCTCGCCTTTGTTCTTACACACGGTTTTGGAGCCGATCCTCGGCTCGGTCGGCCTGAAGCAAAGCTCTGCATCTTACAGAAGCTCGAGACCAGGCTATATCCCACAATCCTCCCTGCCATTACTCAGATCTAGTTTTCAGGCAAACCAGACCAACCATAAACCTGAGGTGCTAAGGCTATATACCGCCACAAAAATTCAGAGACACTATCTCACTGATAAATTAACTAAAGGGTAATGAAATATACCCCATGAGGTAAGAGGCAATATACCTGGAAGAGGTAAAGGCATGTGGACCAGACTCTAGTCCTACTCGTTCTTCCAAACATGAGGGAGGAAATGGGGATGAAACAAAAGCGCAGATGAACACTCCACATGGAACGTTATGGTAAGAACATAACTTCTTTATGTGAGTGTTCAATCTCGCCGTTTTTCTTTACACTGTCAGCCGTCTCCCCCCGCAACCCTGGGTGACTCATGGAAGAACGTTCCTGAGCACAGTGGAACCAAAAGATGTCCTGTCTTTGGAGGCTTTGTCAACTCTATAATGAGCGATGAAAGTATGTGGTTTAGACCACGTGGCTGCTGCACAAATCGTGTCCAAAGGCAGGCAAGCTGCATGAGCCAAGGAAGTGGAAACGGATCTAGTAGAATGGCCCTTAGGTTTGGTGGGTAAGGCCTGATTCGACTTACAATACACAAAAGCTATACAATCAGTAAGCCATTTAGAAAGTGTACGTTTTGCAACTGCCATGCCCTTTTTATTGTCTGCAAATGCAACAAAAAGTTGATCTGTTTTTCTGTAATCCTTAGTCCTGTCCAAATAAAATCTTAGCTGTCTGTGGACATCTAACTTGTGCAGCATATATTCCAACTTGCTGGTATGGTTTTTGAAGAAAGTAGGGAGTTCAATGGACTGATTAATATTTATGACAGAACATACCTTAGGAAGGAAAGACGGGTCTTAAGCGGGTCTGCTTATAAAAACTCTATCTGGGTGGAAAATTAAGTAAGGTGGTTTAACTGACAGTGCTTGCAGCTCTGACACTCTCGAGCTGAAGTAACCGCTACAAGAAAAAGAGTCTTCCGACAAAAACTTCAGGAGGCAAGAAGAGGCTGGTTCGAGAAGGGTGGCAACATTAGTTGCATAACAAATTTAAATTCCATGGGAACAAAGGGTCTCTGACGGACGGAAGATGGAAGGAACCTTTCATAAAAGCCTTACAAAGCCTGTGGGACATAATAGAAGAACCGTCCTCACCAACATGGAAGTTGGATATGGCCGCCAACTGTACTCTTAGTGTGGAAGTAGAGGCTCCTTCGTGGAAAAGGAAGGATAGAAATTCTAGAACTTTATGTAAAGGAGCTACCAGGGGGTCCAAGTGTTGGCTAGATGCCCAGTACACAAAACGTTTCCATTTACTCCTGTAGAGTTTTGTAGTGGAAGCCTTATGAGAGGCAACCAAAATGCGTTGAACTGTCGGAGAAAGTATATCAGACCTGGCTAAGCGGGGAAGTGGAGCAGCCAAGTTGCTAGTTTGAGGGATAGAAGAGACGGGTGAGGAACTCCCGACGAATGTGTCAGTAGATCTGGTACTGGGTCCAGGATCCACGGTTCCTCTGTTTGATGGGCTTGAAGAAAGGGGAACCATATCTGTCGAGGCCAGAATGGGGCTATGAGTATAATTGTCCTTTCCAGGTTCATGGCTTTCTGAAGAAATTTGGGAATCAAGGGGGTAGGTGGAAATGCATATAGGAGACCCGGGGGCCAATCGTGTATCAGTGTGTCCCTGGGGACATCCCCTGGAGGGGTAGAAGGGCAAAATAGCTTCTGCATTTGGTATTCATCGGGGAGGAGAATAGATCGCAGCAAGGCTGGCCCCATCTGCGGAAAATTCTTTCTGCCACCTGTAGTTTGAGGGACCACTCGTGAGGTAACAGGATAGCTCTGCTCAACCTGTCCGCGTTGGATGACCCCGGATGTGCGTTGCTATCAGAAAGCGACCCGTGGACTCTGCCCATTGCCAAATTCTCATGGCCTCTCTGCATAATGGGTAAGATCTGGTTCCCCCTTGTTTGTTTATGTACCAGACCACAGACATGTTGTCTGTCTGAACTGCTACTGTTCCTAGAGGTAGGAGGGTTTGAAAGTGTTGCAACGCCAAGAACACCACCCTCATTTCCAGAACATTTATGTGCAGGTTGTACTCCATGTTGGACCATTCCCCTTGGACTGTTCTTCCCTGAAAAAGCCCCCCCACCCTATCAGGGAAGCGTCCGTGGTTATCGTGGCCGTCGGATTCGGTAGAACAAATGGACGACCCATAGTGAGATCCTGACTGAACACCCACCATGAGAGGTCTCGCTCGCAAGAATCTGTTATCAGAATCTCGTGCGTTAAGGGTAACTGCTGGAACGACCACTGCGTGAACAGCAGCCATTGGAGGAGCCTCATGTGCAATCTCCCCATAGGAACTGCAATCAGGGACTCTGCCATGAGTCCCAAAACCTTCAACACCAGTTTGGCCGGGGCTTTCCTGCTTTCCAGTAGAAGAAGAACCTGTTTCTTGAGGGATGATGCCCTTACTGGAGGGAGCTTTACCAGTGTTAAGTGCGTATCTAGGTCTGCTCCGATGAATGAAATATGCTGTGAGGGCAGTAAGGCAGATTTTTCGAAGTTTATGGAAATCCCTAGGTGGGAACAAAGGTTGACTGTATAGTCTCTGGCTTGTATGAGGCGACGCTCGGTGGTGGCGGTGAGGAGCCAGTCGTCCAGATAGGGAAACACCCGGAATCCTAGACATCTCAAGTGAGACGCTACCACTGCCATGCATTTGGTGAATACTCTGGGTGCTGAGGTGAGCCCAAAGGGCAGGGCTCGAAATTGAAAATGACTGGCTCCCAGCCGGAAGCGCAGGTGATCTCTGGACGGTCTGGCCATCTTGATGTGGTAGTACGCGTCCTTGAGATCTATCGAGCACATCCAGTCGTCCTTCTGCAAAAATGGAAGGATTGAATGAAGCGTGACCATCTGGAACTTTATCTTCTTCACGAAGGTATTGAGATTGCTGAGATCCAAAATGGGTCTCCAATCCCCTGTCTTTTTTGGAACTAAAAAGAACCTTGAGTAAGTTCCGGATCCTTTTTGGTCTGCCGGGACTGGCTGAATGACTTTTTTTGAGCAGCTTTGAAATTTCTATTGCTGCTGGGCCTCGCAGACGGGGTGGCACATCTGGAAACCTTCCTTGCTGGGGTGGAGTTGACATAAAGGGGATTTTGTATCCTCTGGTTACAATGCTTTTTACCCAGGAGTCTGAGGTGAGAGTTAGTCAGGCCTGTGGGTATAAAGCCAAACGACCCCTGACTGCCTCCAGAGCAGGACAGTCGGGCCCCCGTTCAGGAGTGCTGGAAAGGCTTACCAGGGATAGGATCCCTATCGCCTTGGTTCTGCAGACCCCCTCTGCCGCCGGGACGCGCTTTTCCATGTCTGCCCCCTCTGCCTCTGGGGGTCACTCTGTGTGGCCTGGAAATATCCCAGAGTTTTCGGAACCACATTTTTCCGCCTTTGGGGTACGGTCTAGATGGAACGGAAAACGGACTCAGCAGAGTCTTTCCTTCTTGCTCACACCGAAGTTAGTGTCTCTCTCACTTTGGGCCCAAAAAGAGTGGAACCATCAAAGGAAGACTTGAAGGCTTCAAGAATGAGCACAGCCGCATCCAGGATTGTCTTGAGAGTAATCGCTGAAGCTGCGGCTACCCTTCAGCCGCATACCAGATGAGCCTCATGGACGAAGTTCACTATGGAGGTAAGGGTGTTAAGCTGTGCTGTTACCTTATCTGAAACAGCAGCATCTGTGTTACCCTGGCGGGTATCTCTCAGCTCCTTGATGAGATCCCTCTGTAGTCGTGTAAAATGTGTCAGATAGTTTAGCGAGCATGGAAAAAGTCGCTGAACTAAAAAACGCGCTTCCCCGTGATGTCCATAGTCCTAGAATCCTTATTAGGAGGATGAACAGAAGAGGAAGACTCAGACATCGCCTTTTAGTGGCTGCAGCCACTACCATAGCGCCAACCGAACTCCTTTGGTGAGATAAGTCTTGTCCTGGGAGCGTAATAAATTTGCTTGGTTTTCGAGGGACCGGTTCCACTGTGTCCGGTGTCTCCCACCCTTCCGAGCAATCAAATCTATTAATTCATCGAAGGCGGAGTAACCCAGGAGGTAGAAGGTTGAGCACCAAAGCCTTCAGCAACACCGACTCGTCCTCAGTGGGGGCTAGGGACTGCCAATCACCCCTCTGTTTTAAAATCTCCAAGAGGTCCAAATGAGACATCCTCGGAGGGGATTTTGGGGACCCTCTGACTCATCCAAGTCAGTGTCAGAAGTTAGAGTTTCCTGGGGAATGTAAGTGCCTTCTCTTGCACAATCTTTTCCTCGAACCTCATCGGAGGTGATTCGGTGAGGCCTCCGAGGAACAGGGGCACCCTCTGGGGTGGCTGAGACAATGGTGCTCCACGCTTTGGATGTGTTGTGGGAACAGAAACAGAGCGGCTCCTTAGGGAGGGAGAAGACGCCCGATGAAGTGGTTGTCTGTGTAGACAAACCTTCCTCATAAGGTCAAAACCCTGAACCTCGGGTCGAGGACTCCCCGCGAACATGGAAGAATCCCAGACAGGGCCCATGGGTCTCGACTCCCCGGACGAGCCGAGCCAATCTCGCCGCGCCCTGAGGAGAGAGGGCACCCGGGCACCGAAGGGGTCGTCCCACTTCGGTCCCGAGGAGAGAGAGAGCTGACGCACCGAGGGCTCCACTATCATCGGTTCATCCTCTTCCGGCTCCAAAGACTGGATGGGTCTCGAAGGAGGACCTGTTGGAGATAAAGGGAGGCCTTCTAGTTTCGACAACAATTGGGAAGAAACTGTAATCAACTTGGAAAGGGCCGTGTTCTCCATAAGTTTCTGCACGACACGATCCACATCAGTATCGGATAACGGTCTGGAAGATCAGGTCGAAGGGGCCAAAAATGGCACCGACCGAAGAATGGAAGGTGGCGGTAGCTCCGACACTGGTTCCAAGACCTGGGGCTCAGTGAAAGATAAACGTTCGGCCGCCCCGAAGTCTGTGGAACCGGCGAACGAACTTTAGAAGATGAACTCGGAACCGATGACATGGGCTCCGACATCTTCGACCCCTTCGAGGACTTAGAAGCCTGGTCAGACTTGTCCAAAGCCTCCTGGAAAGCAGGCTTAAGAAGTCCCCTGTCTTTATCTGTCATGACCCTCCCACTGAAGGAATGGCATATAGAGCAATCCTCTTGCAAGTGGAGAGGGCCAAGACAGTAGACGCAGGAACTGTGGTTGTCAGTGATGGACATTTTCTGCACACACTGATACCTTTTAAAACCAGACTTGGCTTTTTCAGACATAATAGCAAAATACACTTTTACTGTAAAAGAGAAAATTTAAACACTAGTTATAATTAAGAGAAAAAAAAAAAAATATATATATATATATATATATATAGCTATAAGTTATAGAAAGGTAGGCCCCAAAGGGAAACCTATAAAAAAACAATGACAGAACTAACTACACTACACACACACACACACACACACACACACACACACACTATAGTAAGATCAAAAACTAAATTCTCAATAACTATAAGAACTTTTAATCAAAACAATAACTATCTTATCTGCAATAACAAGTTTTCTCTGGTCCGAGCTCTCTTATCGATGTGATCCGTTGCAGCGGCAAACTAGATCTGAGTAATGGCAGGGAGGATTGTGGGATATAGCCTGGTCTCTCTAAGATGCAGAGCTTTGCGATGTGGGTTGGATCTCCCGAACCCGTGTGTAAGAACAAACGGCGAGATTGAACACACTCACATGCAGATGTTTTACCTCAGAGTTAGAAAAATCAGAAATAACCTGACAAGCTTGAGATAAGCGAGCAACACATACCTAGATATATAGGTCTCATAATTAACAGCCCTAAAAAGCCAAGGTATAAACCTTCTTACTTAGCCTTTCGATGGTTCTGCTGTCTTATGGAAAGGCAGATAACTTAGGGCGAAGGAAGCAATTGAGAGGGCTTGTCAGAGGCTACTGACACCGCTGAGGGGTCAGCAGCAGGACACTTGTTCAAAAAGATACAGTCCTCAGGCACCTTATAACACCTATGAGGTTTCTTGGGAGTGGATGGCTGAGAATAAGGAGCTTTACAGGCATTGGAAAATGCAACAAAAAAATCAGCCAAAACAAGAGGAACAGCAGAAGGTTTAGGAGATTGCATCTGCAGCGACTCATAAGACCTATTATGGATCTCAGAGACCTGAAGACAATCTCATTTAAAGAAACGTAGTCATCCTGGAGATTGTCCTCCCAAAAGAAATCTTTTCAAAGGGGGTACAAGGACTGGTAGAATCCTCTTCCTCTGCCCCACATTCCAAAGAAGAAAGAATCTGAGTAAGCAAGGAATTCCTCATCAGAATCCAACTCATTCCTCAATGGAATCCTGTTCCCTGGGTCTTTTAAGTGGAGAAGCAGACGGAGGGGGAGTTGGAACGGAAACACTCTGAGGAGGTTTCACTGTCATCAAAGCACTAAACAAATCTTGAGTGAAGGCCTGACACTCATTCTGTGGATCCTTAGGGGCAGAAGAAAAGCACAGTTGTGTACACTTACCATAAATGTAGATGTTCGAGTGTATTCACTGTTGCAGTCATTACATTTGGGTAATCTGCTGGCAGGTTGCCCTCAGTCGGCCTGATTAAGAAAGTCTTGGGTCGTCCGTCAGTTGCTGTCCCTTCTTCCATGACGTCAGGTCGTCAGGGGTATAAAGCATGCAGCCGATGCCATTACATAATTTTTTCTTGCCCCAGATGTCAGGTGCCTCTCGAATGGGGAGCAATATATACATATATATATATATATATATATAAATATATATATATATATATATATATATATATATATATATAAAATTAAAAACACAAAAATATACCCCCAACCAAAAGCAAATACACTAAAAAGGCTTTTAAGCATAGTAAAATAAAGTAGAGGTGTAGTAAGAGAAAAATGGGGCTGGAGGGAGGGTAACCAGGACTGCAACAGTGAATACACTCTAATATCTACATTTATGATAAGTGTACACAACTGTACTACGTTCTTCATGTTTCACTGTTGCAGTCATTACATTTGGGTAGATTCCCAAAGCTATAGTTGGGAGGATGAATTTATACAGCATTAGGACCAGATATAAGGCCCTGCAAAACAGCAGTGTCAAAGCCAGCTCCGGATTTAGAGAAAATTGGTAAGTGATCATGCTTGGTGAAAGTATGAACTGAACTCCAGGTAGCAGCTTCTAGAATACCCCTGGTAGGAACACCTCTGAGGAAGGCTGTACAAGTAGATGCAGCCCTGGTGGAATGAGATCTGATCCCCTGGGGATAGGTTTTCCATGGTGCTTATAGCAGAACTATATGCAATGGCTTATCCATTTAGAAATGGTTTGTTTTGAAATAGCCTTTCCCTCTGCCCCTGCAGCAAATGCTACCACCAGTTGCTCAGATTTTCTTTGAGATTTAGTCCTGTCCAAGTAGAATCTAAGTTTTCTGTGTACATCTAATGAATGCAGAATCCACTCCCCCTTGTTCTGTGGATTGGGAAAGAAAGTTGGCAAATGAATGGACTGATTAAGAGCCACACTGGATACCACCTTGGGCATGAAAGATGGATTGGTCCTGAGTGACACCCTGTCCGCATGAAAGATGATGAAAGGTTCCACTGCCATAAGGGCCTGTAATTCAGATATCCTTCTAGCTGAAGTGATTGCTAAAAGGAAGGCTGTTTTCCAAGAAAGAAATTCAAGAAGAAAGGGTTGGGAGGGTGGCTTAATGGCCAAGGTGTTTGCCTTACAAACAAAAGGTGCAGGGTTTGAGTCTCACAAGGGATAATTGGCTAGGCTTAAAATGGCTCGCAAGGGCAGTTAGCGTAGTACTAAACTATGAACAGTAGCAGCTGGCTCGAAAGGAGGTAGAGTGAGTTTCTCCAATACAAAGTTAAGGTCCCAGGCAGGGGTTGAAGCTCTCCTGGGTGGTGTCAAATTTTTGGCCCCTCTGAGGTACTGCTTGAGCAGAGGATGAGAGAAGAGGGGAGGTTCTGTGTTGTAATGAGCTGAAATGGCTGAGGCATGGATTTCAATGAAGGAAAAAGACAGGCCCTTATGAAGCATCTCAGTTAAGTATTGCAAAATCTGAGGTAAACTGGGCGCTGCTATGCTCATCAATTGAGATTGATTCCAGGCACAGAATCTTTTCCATTTCTCAGCATAAGATTTTCTAGTACTAGGTCTTCTTGCCTCCAAAATTACATCCATCACAGGTTTGCTGAGGGATGCTAAGGGGGAATTTAAGTGATTAGCCAAGCTGCAAGATTCAATGTTGGGAGCTGAGGGTGCAAGAATTGGTTCTCCTGCTGAGACATTAAGGTCGGTGTCTGAGGCAGGTGCCATGGAGAAATTTGTGACACATTGCGCAGGAGTGGGTACCAGTGTTGGTGTGGCCAGTCTGGAGCAATCAAAATCATTTTTGGTTTGCCTGTTTGACTTTTAGCAGAACTTTGGACAGCAGAGGCAGAGGAGGAAAGGCATAGACTGATAAGTTTTTTCCAGCTGAAGGACAGAGCATCCACCTTCCAGGCTTTTTGTGAGGAGTTCTTGTGCAAAATTTGTTCAACTGGTAGTTCTGGAGCGAGGCAAAAAGATCCATGTCTGGGCTCCCCCATTTGCTTGTCAACATATTGAAAATCCGTGGTTCCAGTTTCCATTTGTACGGGTCCATGAGATTTTTGCTTAGTTCGTCTGCCAGAATATTCAGCTTTCCTGGCAGGATTTGAGCTTGTAGTTGTACTTGGTAGCTCAAGGCGGTGTTCCACAATGCCATGGCTAGTCTGCAGAGGGGGTAGGAATGTGTACTCCCCTGTTTGTTTATGTACCACATAACCGTGGTGTTGTCGGCCTTTACCATTAGTTGTCCTGGGTGAATGTAGTCCTTGAAGGCTGTCCGAGCATTCTGTACAGCTAGCATTTCTTTTTGATTGATATGTAGGTGCATTTGATTTGGGCTCTATTTGCCCTGAATGTACTTCCCTGCCAGATGAGCCCCCCCCATGCATAGTCTGATGTGTCTGTAGTTAGGGTTTGGGCAGCAAGGGGTGGTGTGAATGGTAGTCCCTTGTTTTGGTGGCAGGCCTCTGCCCACCATAGGAACTCCAGGCGTAAGCAAGGTATGATAGGAATCATTGTTTCCAGGCTGTGACAATGTTGACTCCATAAACTTTTTAAGTCCTCATATGCAGTCTTACATATGGAATTAGAAGAATGCAGGAGGCCATGAACCCCAAGGCTTGCTGCATTTGTCTTGCAGATAGCAGCGTTTTTGTGGCCACCTGTTTGAAGTAAGTCACCAAATGAATTTGCTTTTCC
Organism: Protopterus annectens; assembly: GCF_019279795.1. Lineage (NCBI taxonomy): Eukaryota > Metazoa > Chordata > Ceratodontiformes > Protopteridae > Protopterus > Protopterus annectens. The sequence goes on from NC_056748.1 coordinate 533,770,009, forward strand.
TGGCATGAGGAATGCCATCTGGGCAGTTGTATTCAAACTTGCACCCAGGAATGTAATTTTTTTGAGAGGGTACCAGTTGTGATTTCTTTTCGTTTATGGTGTACCCTAGACAAGTTAGAACCATTTTAACAAATGCCAGATGTTTTAAAAGTATGGCCTGGTTTTCTGCCTGAATTAGACAATCGTCCAGGTATGGATATATTTGAATATTTCTTTGCCTGCAAAATGCAATTACTGGAGCCAGCCACTTTGTGAATACCCTGGGCGCAGTAGACAAGCCAAAGGGCAGTGCAGAGAACTGATAATGCAAGTAGCCTGCTTTGAAGCGTAGGTATCTTCTGCAAGATTCCCTGATTGGGATATGCAGGTAAGCCTCTTTTAAATCTAGAGTTGCCAACCAGGCATCTTTGCCTAGCATAGGAAGTAACTGGTGAAGAGTCAACATCTTGAAATTTGGAATGTCCATAAAGGTGTTTAGAGTAGACGGGTCCAGAATTGGATGCCATGATTTGTCTTTTCTGGGTACCAGGAAAAGTCTGGACTAGAAACCTTGCCCCTTTTCCTCTTCTGGTACTGGCTGAAGAGCCCCCATGTTTAAAAGGGAAAACACTTGTTTCTGAGCCCCTGTCCACTGATTTGGGGTCAGGTCTGGCCACCCGTTTGGAGTTGGCAATGTGTGGAAATTAATCTGTATCCCTGGGACACTATATTTAAAACCCATTTATTCTGGGTTATAAGTTGCCATTTTTTTGCATGAAGAGAACGTTTCCCCCCCAAAGGGGCGGATGAGAGATAAGTACTTGGTAATTTTAAAGGGAAGTCATTGAGACTGTTTACCACAGGGTGGTGTCTTGTTATTTCCAGATTTGGAAGTGGAAGCACCCCATTGCTTAGTTCTGAGAGTCCCTTGGGACTGAAACCTGGTGCTTTTGGAGTGTCTGGGTTTGGCTTGAGTGGATCAGGAAGAAGCTGGAAAGGACCAGTTCTTAGTAGACCAGTGCCTACTAAATCTTGGAGGTTGCACTTGTAAGAAATCTTTCACAGTTTGCATTGATTTAGCTTTATCTTCCATCTTTTTTAGACCCTCTTCAGCCTTACTGCCAAACAGATGGTCCTGATGCAAAAGAGCATCCAACAATTTTGCTTTAACATGATCAGGCAGAGATTGTTCCTTAAGCCAAGCATGCCTTCTAAGCACAGACCCAGTCACAGCAGCCCTGCAAGAGGCCTCTAAAGAATCAAAACCACATTGCAAAGTATGTTTTCCAACTTGTTCAGCTGAATGCAATAAATCCCGTAAATCTATTTTCCACACAGTCAGAAATCAACATCATTTTCAGTTTAAGCAGTCCCACGATATGCTGTTGATATTTTAGCATATGAAATTGACAGTTTAAAGCCCCGATTGCCAAGGTTGCAGAAGTATACAGCTTTTTACCCCATCTATCCAGCGCCCTGGAGTCTCTATCAGAAGGGGTAGGATTTTTAGCAGTAAAAGCCTTAATGCCCTTGGGCCCCTGAGAAATGGTTTCTGGGTCCGCAACAGGATTCTTGAAAAGGAATTTGTTGGACTTAGGAACCCTGTAGTATCTGTCTGGTTTAATAGGGGCCAGAGGCAGGGACTCAGGGGCCATAATGTCTAGTACAGGAGGTACAGCCAAAGGCCTATGCTGAGGAAGAAGGAAATCCCTAAGCATCTTTTTGGATTCAGAAAATTCCTGACTTTCCCAGTGGAAATGCTCCCTTAAGGTATGTAAAGTTTCCCCAAAAGAAAAATCCTCAGGGGGTGAAGCAGAGGGAATGAAATCCTCTGCATCAGAATCCTCATAAGTAGGTATGGACAAACCCAGGTCATTAGAAGAGTCAGAAGAAAAAGAGTCCTGTTCAGAAGATTCATAGTCAAGTTCAGCCCTAGGCCTCTTAGAAAGTACAGTTGTGTACACTTACCATAAATGTAGACATGCGAGTGCATTCACTGTTGCAGTCATTACATTTGGGTAATCTGCTGGCAGGTTGCCCTCAGTCAGCCTGAATTCCAAAGTCTTGGGTCCTGCGTCAGTTGCTGTCTCCTCTTCCATGACATCAGGTCGTCAGGGGTATAAAACAAGCAGCCAACGCCATTTTCTTTAGTTTTTCTTGCCCCAGATGTCAGGTGCCCCCAAAAAGGTAGCAAAAATATCTACGTATAAAAACTATTTATACATGCATCAATATAAACTTTACCTTCATCTACAAGCAAATACACCACATAGGTTGTAGAAGATATGAAAGGGGGGACGGCGGGCGGGTAACCTGGACTGCAACATTGAATACACTCGAACATCTACATTTATGGTAAGTGTACACAACTGTACTATGTTCTTCGTGTTTCACTGTTGCAGTCATTACACTTGGGTAGAATCCCAAAGCTATGGTTGAGAGGCTGGAGCTAAACAGCATTAGGTGTGGCTATAAGGCCCTGCAGAACTGCAGTGGCAAAGCCTGCCTTGGACTTAGAGTAGAGAGGCAAATGATAATGCTTTGTAAAGGTGTGAACAGAACTTCAAGTAGCAGCCTCTAGAATGCCTTTGGTAGGTACTCCTCTGAGGAAGGCTGCTGATGTAGCTGCAGCTCTGGTGGAATGAGACCTAATGCCCTTGGGCACAGGTTTACCATGGTGTAAGTAGTAGAAATGAATACAGTGGCTTATCTGCTTTGAAATAGCCTTCCCTTCTGATCCTGCAGCATATGTCACTAGCAATTGCTCTGTTTTTCTTCGAGCTTTAGTCCTGCTCAAGTAGAATCTTAGCCGTCTGTGTACATCCAAGGAATGCAGAATTCTCCCCCCCTTGTTCTGTGGATTTGGATAAAAAGGTTGGCAGATGAATAGCTTGGTTAAGAGCCACACTGGAAACCACCTTAGGCATAAATGTTGGATTTGTCCTCAGAGACACCCTGTCTGGGTAAAATATGATAAAAGGCTCCACAGCCATGAGGGCCTGTAGCTCTGAGACTCTTCTTGCTGAAGTAATTGCTAGTAGCAGAGCTGTTTTCCATGATAAGAACTTTATATCAGCAGAAGCCACTGGTTCAAATGGAGGCAGGGTGAGCTTTTCCAACACATAATTGAGGTCCCATGCAGGTATTGATCATCTTCTAGGAGGCCTTAAATTTTTGGTTCCTCTAAGATACTGCTTTAGTAAAGGATGAGAAAAGATTGATGGCTCTGTATTGTAATGAGCCGAAATGGCAGAGGTATAGATTTTAATTGAGGAGAAAGATAGGTCTTTGTCAAGCATCTGAGTCAAGTATTGTAATATCTGAGGAATATTTGGTTCTGCTGTATCAGTTCCTTGTGCTTGATTCCAAGCATAGAATCTCTTCCATTTATCAGCATAAGATTTTCTAGTACTCGGCCTTCTGGCTTCCAAAATGACATCTATCACAGCTTTACTGAGAGGTGTTTGTATAACTATATGATCAGCCATGCTGCCAGGTTCAGTGTCTGGAGGTGATTGTGCAGGATCTGATTGTTTTGCTGGGACAGTAGTGGAGGTCTTTGATGTAAGGTCCAAGCTGGGTAATGAGACAAGTTCCTTAGGACTGGGTACCAGTATTGGCGTGGCCAGTCCGGGGCAATTAGTATCATCTTTGGTTTCTCTTGTCTGACTTTTAGGAGGACCTTGGGAAGAAGAGGCAGAGGAGGAAAGGCGTAAACTGATATGTTTTCCCAACTGAAGGATAGGGTGTCCACTTTCCATGCTTGTCTGTGATAAGTCCTTGTGCAGAATCTTTTCAATTGGTAATTTTGAGGAGAGGCAAAAAGATCTATGTCTGGGCTCCCCCATTTCTTTGTTATCAGGCTGAAGACTTGTGGATCTAGTTTCCACTCGTGAGGGTCCATAAGGTTTCTGCTTAAGTAGTCTGCCAGAGTATTTTGTTTTCCTGGCAGGAATTGAGCTTGAAGATGTATTTGGTAAGTCAAAGCTGTGTCCCACAGTGCCATGGCTAATCTGCACAGGGGGTATGAGCGAGTGCCCCCCTGCTTGTTTATGTACCACAGGACTGTGGTGTTGTCAGTCTTTATCAGTAGTTGTCCTGGATGCGGTAAGTCCTTGAAGGCTGTTAGGGCATTTTGAACAGCTAGCATCTCTTTTTGGTTGTGTAGATGCATTTGTTTTGGGGTCCATATGTCCTGAATGCATCTTTCCACCATGTGGGCCCCCATGCATAATCTGATGCGTCTGTTAAGGTTTGGCTGGCAGGGGGTAGAGTGAAGGGCCATTCCATGTTTTGGTGACATGCCTTTGCCCACCATAGAAACTCCTGTTGTAGGCAGGGAATGAGAGGAATCATTGTTTCCAGACTGTGACAATGCTGACTCCATAAACTTTTTAGGTACCATTGAAGTTTCCTCATATGCAGTCTTGCATATGGAATCAGTAGGATGCAGGATGTCATGAAGCCCAAAGCCTGCAGAATTTGTCTTGCAGATAACTGGGTTTTTGTTTCCATCAGTTTGAAGTAAGTAGTCAGTTGCCTTTGCTCGTCTGGCATGAGGTAAGCCATCTGGGCAGTTGTAATCAAGCTTGCACCCAGGAAATGTTATCTTTTGAGAGGGTACCAATTGTGATTTATTTTCGTTTATTGTGTACCCTAGGCATGTTAGAAGCCTTTTCACAAACGCCAGTTGAAGAAGAAGAATGTCTTTGTTCTCTGCTTGAATGAGACAGTCGTCCAAGTAAGGATATATTTGTATACTACTTTCTCTGCAAAATGCAATCACCGGTGCCAGGCACTTTGTAAACACCCTGGGCGCAGTAGATAAGCCAAAGGGCAGTGCAGAGAATTGGTAATGCATTAAGCCAGCTTTGAATCTGAGGTATCTTCTGCATGATTGCCTTATTGGGGCATGCAGGTATGCCTCTTGTAGGTCTAACGTCACCAGCCAAGCATTCTTGCCCAGCATGGGCAGAAGCTGCTGCAAAGTCAGAATTTTGAATTTTGGAATGTCCAGGTATGTGTTCAAAATCGATAAATCCAGTATTGGCTGCCAGGCCTTGTCCTTTCTGGGTACCAAGGACAGTCTTGAATAAAAACCTTGTCCTTTTTCCTGTTCTGGTACTGGCTGAATGGCCCCCATATCCATGAGGGACGTAACCTGTTTCTGTGCCTCTGCCCATTGATTTTTTTTTGGCAGATCTGGCCAACCGTTTGCCATTGGCAGAGTATGGAAGTGGAATCTGTATCCCTGTGATACTGTGTTTAGCACCCACTTGTCCTGGGTTATTAACTGCCAATTTTGAGCAAAGTGCTAATTTTTCCCCTAGGGGTGCTGCCAAAAGATAAGTGCTTGGTGAAGGCAGAGGGAAGTCACTGGGACTGTTTTCTGTAGGTTTGCACTTAATCTCCTCCAGCTTTGGAAGTAGAAGTGCCCCATTGCTTTGACCTGTATGAATCCTGCACCTGGTGTCTGGAACCTTTCAGGCATCTGGATTTGCCCCTTTGAGCTCCATCTGACACAGGAAAGGACCAATTTTTTTGTCGGCCAGTGTCTACTGAATCTTGGTGGCTGCACCTAGGGGAAAAATTAGCACTTTGCTCAAAATTGGCAGTTAATAACCCAGGACTTAGCAAGTTGTCTCACAGTATCTTTAAAACAGATTCTGCCTTAACACCAGAGTATCATGCTGTAAAGGTGCATCTAGTAATTTAGCTTTAACATGATCAGGCAAATTTTGTTCCTTTAACCAGGCATGCCTCCTAATCACCGATCCAGTAACTGCAGCCCTGCAGGAGACCTCTAAGAAATCAAAACCACATTGCAAAGTATGCTTTCCCACCTGTTCAGCTGCATGCAATAATTCCTGCAATTCTTTACTTTCTGCACATTCAGAACTCAACATAATTTTCTGTTTCAGCAATCCCATAAAATGTTGATACTTGAGCATATGAAATTGGCAGTTTAAAGCTCTAATTGCCAAGGTTGCAGATGTATAAACCTTTTTTCCCCATCTATCCAGTGCCCTTGAATCTCTGTCAGAGGGGGTAGGATTTTTTGCTGTTGAGGCTTTAACTCCCTTTGGACCCTGTGAAATAGTTTCAGGATTAGCAGCAGGGTTTCTAAACAAAAACTTTTGTGAGTCAAGGACCCTGTAATATCTGTCAGGCTTGCTGGGAGCCGGAAGTAAGGAATCAGGGGTCAAACTTGACTCTGAAAACACATCATCCACAATGTCTAAAACAGGGGGGTATGGCTAAAGGCCTGTGCCGAGGGAGAAGGAGGAAATCCCGGAGCCTCTTTTTTGATTCTGAGAAATCTTGACTCTCCCAGTGAAAATGCTCCCTCAAAGTATGCAAGGTTTTCCCCAAATGAATAATCATCAGGAGGTGATGCAAATGGTATAGACTCCTCTGCATCAGAATCCTCATAGGGAGGTAAAGATAATTCCTGATCAAAAGAGGAATCGGAAGAAATAGAAAGTGTTTCTTGCCCCAGATGCCAGTTGCCCTCTTGATAGCTAGATTTTTGGATAAATGCCAATGTCCAGTAGAAAAATAATATGTACATATATACACACCATAACACCCCCAGCTAGCAGCCCCCCCAGCTATTATGATGTTAAACAGAATACCACAGGGAAGGAGGAGGGAGGTGGGTGGGCATTCCTGATTCCTGTTTCGACATCTATAGTAGGTACAAAAAAAACTGTACTAGAGGTCCTCAGGGGACATCTGCAGTCCTTAAATAGGTAGAAATATACCAAAGCCAAAGGGAGGAGGAGGAAAAAATTATGGTGTAGTTTAGATCCCTTGCCAAAACAAACCTGGCAAACCCTGCTCGATCTAGAGTAAAAATAAAAATAAATAATGTGTAAAAATGTATGCCCGCGGAGGGTCAAGTAGCAGCCTCCTATAATGTCCTTGGTAGCCACCGTGAGAAAGCTGTGGTAGTGGGTGTTAGCCCTTGTAGAATGAGGCCTTATGTTCTGTGGAGTCCATGGTAGGAGGAAAATTCTTCTGGTGGAGAGGCAGAAGGAATCGATTCAAGCATGGTCTCTTCATAAGTAAAAAAGGAGCCTCTGGATGGTCTGTATTGTCTGTATCAATCATCAGAATCATCATCTGACACTGGCTCAGGGCTCTCGCTCTTTAGTCTCTTTTCTGGAGGAGGGAGAGGCTCTGTCTGGATGGATAAGGGATCCCCTCTTAGAGAAGAGAGATGAGTGCCAGAGGAGCATTTGGGAACTGGAACTGGGCTGGGGGGGTAAAGGAGGTGCTGGCTTAGCAGAGATTCTGAAGTTTTGCTTGGCTGGCCTCTGCTGAAGCCTTTATGGACATGGCCTAGCAGCACCTAGCAGCACCACGTGCGGGGTTGAAACATCCAAAGGATGGTGTCCGTCCCACCACAGTAGGTTACAGAGCAGCAGAGATTTTTTCAGAGGCCCAGGCAGGTAGTAGTAGTCATGGATAGTAGTCATGATTCGGCTGAAAGATAGGACCGTTTTGCTCGTTTCGGCCAAAACAGAGATTTACTTTGATTTATGCGTTTCCTTTCTTTAGTTTTTTTGCTTAGAAGTCGGATTCCTTGACGTCGGAGGGCATTATAAAATCTCATGGCAAAAGCGAAAACTGTTCCCCGACCGACCGACCAGCGTCCGCCGTTGAATTTTAGAGTCTTTGGTAGTATAGTAGGTAGTAATCTCTCTGGATCTGACCGACCGGCGCTTGCTACAGCTTCTGCTTTCGCCACACTGCAAGAAAAAACTGGGGAAAATGCGCCGGATGCCTTTATCACCGAGAACTGAACGGACGCCGCGTGAACGACGACAGCAGGGCCAGACCAGACTTTGGAGATCTACAAAGCCGACCGAAGGCTGGCTGACGGACACAGGACAACCCATTTGTTTGGATGCAGAAGGCCTGATCTGAAGATTCATAATCAGTGTCTTACCTAGGCCTCTTATCTGGAGGGGGATGGGAACCCCTGATCAAGGTAATAAGGTCTTCGGCCAGTTTAATCATCAGTTTTTTAGGCATAGAGGCCTGTGCACATGGCTCATGTGTCAGTTTTTAGTTTTAAAAGATGCTTTTGTCTTTGGTTTTGCAGCTGTCGTCGGTTTGATGTAAAAATGTTGAGGCCTGAATACACCCTCAGAAGCCGGTGCCTGCTCAGCGGCTTCAGACCCATCCGAGGGAGATACATCCTTGGGTCCAATACTTTGAGTATCTCACAGCATGCCGGACTCCACATGGGAGTTGGTAGGGGCCTGCGACTCGAAAGTAGCAGGTATCAGGGGCTGCGAAAGCGCCCAAGTACCGGCAACTGGCTTAGGATAAGCTTTGTCGCCCGGTTTTGGATCTCTACTGTCTCTCTGTCCTTTTCCTTGCACTTTTTATATACACCGGTAGTCGGATTGCTATCCGACGACATTTCTGGGAAGTTAAATCTGTTTCCAAAATACTTTGGGGCAAAAATATACAGACACTTAATAGTGCGTTGGTTAAATCTAGCATAAAACCGACAGCCGGGCACATTGTGATCAGGGCCTAGGCAAGGAATACAGTGTAAATGGAAATCCTTATGGGGTATTTGCTTCTCACAAGTAATACAATCATTAACTTTTTCTGACATCGGTATGGAGCAAGAAAAAAAGTTTCCCCAACGGGGTACTTCGCTTTAGTGAAGACTTTGGTTCTGAAACTCAAACTCAGAATATTTCATGAGTCAGTCGGCCGACCGGCACTTGCGAAATGCTTCTGCTTCGGGCACCGCGCGGCAAGAAAGACTGAAGAAAATGACGTTGGCTGCTTGTTTTATATCCCTGACGACCTGACGTCATGGAAGAGAAGACAGCAACAGACGCAGGACCTAAGACTTTGGAATTCAGGCCGACTGAGGGCAACCTGCCAGTAGATTACCCAAATGTAATGGCTGCAACAGTGAAACACGAAGAACATGGGGGGTGGGGGTGACTACCCCTGATTAGAGTAATTAAATCTTCAGCCATTTTGATCATTTGTTTTTTAGGCATAGGGGCCTGAACATGTGGCCTGGGCATCATTTTTTTAGACATAGAGTGAGATTTAGGCCTTAGTATTGAAGGTGGAGTCGGTTTAATAAGCAAGTCTGTAAGCCTGAATACATCCTCAGAAGCCGGTGCCTGCACAGCAGCTCCGGACCTATCCAAGGTAGAGACATCCGCGGGTTCCATAGGTGAAGCATCCTGCGTTATACCGGACTCCGAATGGGAATCAGTAGAGGCCTGCGAATCAGAAATAGCAGGTATCAGGGGCTGCGAAAGCACCTCACTGAGTACCGGTGAACTGGCAACTGGCGTAGAAGTGTCGTCAGCAGTTTTGGACCTCAACGGCCTGTCTCTGTCTTTTTCTTTCCGTTTTTTCAGTATTCCGGTAGTCGGATGGCTAACTGATGTCATTTCTGGATAAATTAAACAGAGAACTGAAATATTTAGAAGCAAAAATGTACCGACGACGGATAGTGCGCTGATTAAATAAAGCACAAAACCGACAGCAAGATACGTCATGGTCAGGGCCTAGGCAAGGAATACAGTACAAATGAAAATCTTTATGAGGTATTTGCTTCCCACAAGTAATGCAATTATTAACTTTTACGGACATCGGTAAGGAGCAAGAAAAAGTTTCCCCAACGGGGTACTTAGCTTTTAGTTGAAGACTTTGGTTCTGAAACTCGAAAACGAAAATTTCAGGAGTCGGCCGACCGGCACTTGCCAACTGCTGCTGGTTCGGGCACCGCACGGCAAGAAAGACTGATGTAATGGCATCGGCTGCATGTTTTATACCCCTGACGACCTGACATCAATGAAAAAGGGACAGCAAACAACGCAGGACCCAAGACTTTGTTAATCAGGCCGAATGAGGGCAAGCTGCCAGCAGATTACCCAAATGTAATGACTGCAACACTTAAACACTAAGATCATCATGTTTGGTTTTTTGTTTTTTTCTTTAATTGAGCATCTACCTTAAAAAACCTGCAAGGCACGGAATTCAATAACAGCAGTAGGAAGGTACAGTTGTGTACACTTACCATAAATGTAGATATTCGAGTGAATTCACTGTTGCAGTCATCACATTTGGGTTATCCCTGCCAGGGTAGCCATCAATCGGCCCAAATACCAGAGACTTAGTATTTCTGCGTCGGCTCAGATCGTGAGTAGTATAAAGTAAGGCAGCCGACGCTATTACATCAGTTTTTCTTGCCCTGTCAGGAGCCCCCAAGTGGGAACCAGGATATAGTGGAAGAATCCCACCAGTAGAAAATAAATACCAAAAAGTTCCTTGTAATAAGAGAGGGGGGATGGAGGGAGGGAAACCAGGACTGCAACAGTGAATACACTAAAACATCTACATTTATGGTAAGCGTACACAACTGTACTATGTTCTTCGTGTTTCACTGTTGCAGTCATCACATTTGGGTTGATTCCCAAAGCTGAGGAAAAGGGTGGAGGCAGTCAAGAAGACTGGGGGCTGTCTATGATGCCCTGCAAGACTCCAGTGGCAAAGCCTGCCGTGGATTTGGAGAAGATAGGCAGGTGGTAATGCTTGGAGAAGGTATGAACACATGTCCATGTTGCAACCTCCAAGATGTCCCTGGTGGGGAGTCCTCTGAGGATAGCTGTAGAGGTGGAGGTTGCTTTGGTAGAGTGAGCTCTGACCCCCTTAGGGGAAAGTTTCCCATGTTGCTTGTAGCAGAAATGGATGCAGTGTGCTACCCATTTGGAAATGGCTTTGCTCTCTGCTCCTGCAGCAAAGCTAACAACTGATCAGTCTTTCTGAATGATTTAGTCCTGTCTAGACAGAATCTGAGCTGTCTGTGCACATCTGGAGAGTGCAGTATTCTTTCCCCCTTGTTTTGTGGGTTAGGGAAAAAGGTGAGCGAATGGATTGGTTGAGAGCCACACTGGACACCACTTTTGGCATGAATAATGGGTTAGTCCTGAGGGAGACCTTGTAAGCATGGAAAATGATGAAGGGCTCTACAGCTATTAGTGCTTGTAGCTCAGATAATCTTCTTGCTGAAGTGATGGACAGAAGCAAGGCTGTCTTCCATGAGAGAAACTTTAATTCTGCTGAATCCGCTGATTCAAAGGAGGGTAGGGTGAGTTTCTCTAACACAAAGTTTAGGTCCCAAGCTGGGGTAGGTGCTCTTCTGGGTGGCCTCAAGTTGCTAGCCCCTCTGAGGAACTGTTTGATGAGACGGTGAGAGAAAAAGAGGTTGCTCAATGCTGAAATGAGCAGAGATAGCAGAGGCATGAATTTTAACAGAGGAAAAGGATAGACCACTGTGTAGTAGGTCAGCTAGGTAATCCAGGATGAGATGTAGGGCGGGCTGTGTGGTATCGGCTCCCTTAGCCTGGATTCAGGTGCAGAACCTTTTCCATTTGTCAGCATAAGACATTTTAGTGCTAGGGCGTCTGGCCTCACTTATACCATCTAGAACCTGTTTACTGAGATTGGCAGCTTGTACAGTGGTCAGGAGAATAAGCCAGGCTGCCAAACTGAGGGTCTGCAATTGGGGATGCATGAATTCTCCTTCCCTCTGGATCAGAAGTGTTGGGATCTGAGGGAGATGGCATGGTGGCAGAGGGGACAGGTTGCGCAGCAGAGGATACCAGTGCTGGCGTGGCCAGTCTGGGGCAATCAGGACTGCCCTTGGTTTTTCCTCCTTTATTTTGAGCAGCACCCTGGTAATGAGAGGTAGTGGGGGAAATGCATAGACCGAGAGGTTGACCGCCTGGAAAGATACAGCATCCACTTTCCAGACTCTGCAGTGAGGCTCCCTGGTGTAGAACTTGCGGAGCTAATGGTTGGAGTGGGAAGTAGAGAGGTCTACCTTCGGGGTGCGCCCCATTTCTGAGTTATAAGGGTGAAGGCTCTTTGGTTTAGCTGCCACTCGTGTGGGTCCAGAAGATTTCTACTTAAGTTGGCTGCCAGAGAGTTTAGAGAGCCTGGCAGGAATTGCGCTAACAGATGTAGTTGTATGGCTGAGGCTGTGTGCCAAATGGACATGGCGAGCCTGCATAGAGGATAGGAGTGAGTCCCTCCCTGCTTGTTGACATACCACATCACTGTGGTGTTGTCTGTTTTGATCAGGAGAGCCCCTGGGGAGAGAAGGGGTTTGAAAGCTGTCAATGCGTGCTGGACAGCTAACATCCCTTTTTGGTTGATGAGCAGTATTTGATGTGGGCTCCATTAGCCCTGTATGCACCTGCTGTTCAGGTGTGCACCCCAGGCATAGTCTGATGCATCTGTGGTGAGGGTCTGGGCGGCGTGAGGTGGTGAGAAGGGTAATCCCTTGTTGTGGTAGCATGCTGCTGCCCACCAAAGGAAATCTTTCCTTAGACAAGGTATCATTGGCATAAGAGTTTCCATGTCTTGAGAGTGTTGACACCAAATGCTTTTTAGGTACCACTGAAGTTTTCTCATATACAGTCTGGCATATAGAATGAGAAGAATGCAATATGCCAGGAACCCCAGAGCTTGCAGGATTTTCCTTGTGGATAACTGGAGTCTGGTGCTTAGTTGAGAGAAATAGGCTGTCAGGTAAGTTTGCTTTTATGGTGTAAGGAATGCCAAATGGGATGCTGTGTTCAGGCTTGCTCCCAGGAATATAATTTTTTTGGGTGGGTACTAGTTTGGATTTCTTTTCATTGATAGTGTACCCCAAGGAGGTCAGTAGGTCCTTTACAAAGGCCAGGTGCTTGAGCAGCTTTTCCTGTCTGCCTGAATTAGGAAGTCTAAGTATGGGTTAATTTGAATATTTATTTGCCTGCAAAAAGCAATGGTGGGAGCCAGGCATTTTGTGAAAACTGTGGAAGCAGTCGATAAGCCAAAGGGAAGTGCAGAGAACTGAAAGTGCAGAGATCCTGCCCTGAAACTTAGATATTTCCTGCATGATTCCCTGATTGGGATGTGTAGGTAGGCCTCTTTTAGGTCTAGGGTGGCTAGCCAGGCATCCTTGGAGAGCATAGATAGTAGCTGCTGAAGGGTGAGCATTTTGAATTTTGGTATCACCAGGAAGGTGTTTAGAATGGATACATCGAGGATGGAGAGCCAGGTGCCCTCTTTTCTGGGTACCACGAAGAGCTTGGAGTAGAAACCTCGGCCTATCTGTTCTGCAGGACGTACTCTATTGCCCTCATGGAGAGCAGGGAAAGCACAGGTTTGGAGGTAGATCTGGGAACCCTTTGGGGTAGGTAGAGTGTGAAAAGAAAATGTGTATCATTGGGACACTATGTTGAGGACCCAGTGGTTGTTGGTAATGATGGCCCAGGTGCTTTTGTGGAAGGAGAGTTTTCCTCCCAGGACAAGTACAGGTGGGCAGAGGGAGGGGGTGGAAGTGGAGAGATTGTGAGTTCTTACCACGGGGGTTGGCTTTCCACTCCCTGGTTTTGAAGTGGAGGTACTCCACTGCTTTGATCTCTGCATTTCCTGTGGCTGTTGTCTGGGGGATCTGCTTCCCTGAGGTCTGGACTGAACTGACCTGGAGGGGGCAGCAAAGACCAGTGTCTGGTGGGGCAATGCCTACTGAACCTGGGTGGCTGGACCTGCAGGAAATCCTTAGCTGTCTGCATAGATTTAGCTTTTTCTTCCATCCTTTTTAAGACCTCCACTGCCTTGGTGCCAAATAAGTTGTCTTTGTGCAAGGGTGCACCCAATAGTTTAGATTTGGCATGGTCTGGCAAGGGCTGTTCCCTAAGCCAAGCATGCCTTCTGAGGACAGAACCGGTGACTGCTAGGGCATCAAAACTACAGTGTAAGGTGTGCTTAGTTACTTGACTTGCAGAATGCATTAAGTCTTGCAACTCTATTTTCTGCACAAGCAGGAAAAGTTGATATTTTTTGTTTGAGGAGTTCCACAGTATGCTGCTGGAATTTTAGAATATGGAACCGACAATTTAATGCTCTAACAGCAAGAGTAGCAGAGGTGTATACTTTTTTACCCCATCTGTCTAATGATCGGGAATCCCTGAGGGGGTGGGATTCTTAGCAGAAGTTGCTTTAATTCCTCTAGACCCTTGGGAGATAACCTCAGGGTCAGCAGTAAGATTTTTGAAAAGAAATTTGTGAGAGTCAGGAACTCTAATACCTGTCAGGTTTCCTGGGAGCAGGAGGGAGGGTGTCAGGAGTTAAACTAGATTCCATGAAAACATCATCCACAACATCCAGGACAGGAGGAATGGCCAGGGGTCTGTGCTGTGGAAGATCTAAAATTTCCCTAAGTCTCTTTTTAGACTGAGGGTAGTCCTGACATTCCCACTGGAAATGCTCCCTTAAAGTATGAAGGGTTTGCCCAAAAGAAAAATCTTCGGGTGGAGAGGCTGAAGTAATGGATTCCTCTGCATCAGAATCCTCATAAGCAGAGAAGGGTTGCATGTCTTCATATTCAGAGGCATCGGAGTCATCGGACTTCAGTTCAGATAAGACTACTGGGGACAAATCTCTTTCTTTTGGAAGGGGTAGCTTGGCTTCTCCGATCAACATTATTAAGGTCTTCCACCATTTTAAGCATCTGAGACTGAGGCAAGGAAGCAGATGACTGAGATGGGGTAGTCGTTTTCTTGGGTGTGGTTCATACCCTGGGCCTTAGAAACTGTAGTTTTCGAAAGAAAAGAAGACGCAAAAGTCGTCGGTTTGTGTCGAGAATCAGTAGTGCGAAGTACTTCCTTGGAAGCTGGTGCCTGCTCAGCAGCTCCGGACCCATCCAAGGTAGAGACAACTGCAGGATCCTTAGTCGATGAAGAGTTTTGTGGCTCTCGGTAGCGGCCTGTGAATCCACAGAAGCGGGCATCAGGGGCTGCGAAAGCACCTCATGGAGGACCGGAGAACTGACGACTAGCTTAACGGAAATGTCATCGGTAGGTTTGGACCTGTGCGGTCTGTCTCTGTCTTTATCCTTACGTTTTTTTCAGAAGATCTGATGTCGGATGGCTTACTGAAGCCATATTGGAACTAGAGGACTGAGAGCAAAAATATCTAGCTACAATAAGGGCCTGACGATGTATAGTTCTGGCATTGAACAAAGCACAAAAGTGACAGCGGGGGACGTCGTGGTCTGGGCCTAAGCAAATGATGCCATAAGAATGAAAGTCTCGGTGTGGTATTTGCTTTCCACAGGCGAGACAATTGTTAACTTTTTCTGACATTGGTTAGAGCAAGAAAAAAGGATCCCCAACGGGGTACTTAGCTTTAGAAGACTTCAACTTCAATTCGGAAAATGAAAACCCCGGTAGCAGCAAACTGGCACTCATGCGAACTGCTTCTGCTTTGGGCTCCTCGGCAAGAAAGACTGGTGTAATGGCATTGGCTGCCTTACTTTATACTACTGACGACGATGTCAGTCCTGAAGCGACGGCAATCGACACAGAAATACTAAGCCTCTGGTATTCGGGCCGAGGGCTACCCTGGCAGGGATAATCCAAATGTGATGACTGCAACAGTGAAACACGAAGATCATCTTCTTCTCTGACTAAAATCTGAGGAACACCCCTAGGCCCCTTGGAAATGATCAACCGTGGTTCTGAAATGGACGTCTGCAAGGCCTCCTCGGACGTGCTTTAAGTTGGATCCCCGCCGACCTCCAACCAAGCTGTGGCAGAAGAATCCGACAACAAAGCTAGATGAACCTCGGGACATTCACTTACCTCAGAAGAAACGTCTGGTGCGGGCTGAACAGAGGAAGATTCCGGCCTAGGCTTGTTAGTCTTTCTTCTTCCCTGACGGCTGTCCCTCGGGGTGGGAAGGTCCCTCCATAGTATCTTTTGCGAGAAGTTTAAGTCCCCAATTCTCAAGATACAGCACCAAAGAAAAAAGTCTACTACACAAAGGTTTAGGTACAAAAGCCTGACAGATAGAACAGGATGTATGGTTGTGTGAGGTACCAAGGCAAAACAGACACTGTTCATGACTGTCTTTATGGGGAATCTGTCTCCAACACTGGCATTAACCCTTCCTGAATGAGAAGAAACCTCACAAGCAACCAAAAACACAAGTAAAAAAGAAACCCCAAAAGGGCACCTATCTGCAACAGCTCAAAAAACAGCAAAGGAATGTAGGTGTTCAGACCAATGATCAAGAGATGCCGTTCGAACTGGAGGCAAAGTTGTTCTGAGGATGGTACGTCCTGATGTCACCTTTATGCCCTACACTATGTGAAGAGCATGTGTGTGATGTACAGCATACCTTAAAGTAACCTAAGACTTCAGTAAACTGGCCACACGTCAGGCTGCACTAGGCAAGGAATCCCTAATGTAATGAATACTACAACAGTGATATGGAAGGACATCAGATAGTTATGGGTCGAAGGTACTTTTTGCAGCAAGAGGCTGACTGTCAGCAGGCTGCAAGCTGTTAAGAAAACATCATCTACAGGTGATAAAACAGGAGGGACAGCTGCAGGCTGCGGAATATCTAACTGTAACAAATCATAATACTTTTCCCAGCAAAAGGAAAGCACCCAAACAAAAAATATTTTGCAGGTCAAAATCATAAAGAAATGGCTAGCAGAACCAAGTACTGGCAGGAAATATATGAAGTAATAGTCAAATCATGTCAGAAAGTCCTTCTATGTGGCACATCTCATTACTACGGGTTTTGCAACCAGGAAGAAAGAGGTCATTGTCTCCCTCTACTCTTCCCTCAATAGGCCAGAGTACTATGCCCCACTTGGCACGTACCTCACTAGACACCTGCAACAACTGGAGAGGCCACAAAAGTACCTCACAAAGAGGATCCTAGGCCTTAAACACTTGTCCTATATGGACAGATTAAAAAAACTCCAACTATTCTTTGTCTCATATCGCCTACTCAGAGGCGATCTCTGCTTGACTTACAAAACCATGTCTGACCCAGCTCTGTTAGAAATGCTACATCTAAAGAAATCCCAATCCCTCCGCAGCACACACTCCAGAGACCTCAACCTCATTACCACAATTAACAGAACATGCTGGAGGGACAGGTTCATAACCCAGAGGCTGCCCATGCTATGCCGTAGACTTCCCATACATATCAACGAGAGCACCTCGCTGACCCTCGAAAAGAAATCTTGATGAGTGGATGGGAAACAGAAAATTCGGCCCCGGGATAACTCCAGTGGCTCTACTCGACAGAGGCACTGGGAACTAAGGACGGGTGGCACTATGCCAAGGTAATCCTATAGCTAGGCCCCAGGGCCATTAGCCTAGTACACACCTATGACCCTATAAGGAGCTTCAAACACCAAGTCTGAAGAGGAAAATTATGTGATG
Source organism: Protopterus annectens (assembly GCF_019279795.1). NCBI lineage: Eukaryota > Metazoa > Chordata > Ceratodontiformes > Protopteridae > Protopterus > Protopterus annectens. The sequence continues at coordinate 533,787,276 of NC_056748.1, forward strand.
AGGTATAAGTGATGAAGTAAATCAAGCTTGGAAGTAAGGCTATACCTCTAAAAACAGGTGCATTGCGTGCAAGGGTAAAGGAGAACTGAAAATAGGTAATTACCTACAAAACAGGTACATTTGAGAGGTCTGCCTATGAACCCTTAAAATCACTCTTACTAATGCTCAACTCTAAATCTTAAACAATCATGGTCACTGCTTTATCAAACATAACACTGAGAAGGCTTACATTATGTTCTACTGGAAAAGAACAGTCAAGAAAGTAATCTTGGTACTTCACAGTGTCTGCAATGGGAATAACTGTTCTTTTTAACCCCTGATTGTTGGCGAATGGAAAATATGTTTTATTAGTTTGCACAGGTATTTCACTTTTATAACCACTATCATGTTTTTTTCCAATCACAATGCAGCACTAGTTTTAGCTTTAGTTTGAAGACTTCGGTTCTGAAACTCGAAAATGAAAATTTCAGGAGTCGGACGACTGGCACTTGTGAACTGCTTCTGCTTCGGGCACTGCGCTGCAAGAAAGACTGATTAAAATGGTGTCGGCTGCATGTTTTATACCCCTGACGACTAGACGTCATGGAAGAGGAGACAGCAACCGATGCAGGACCCAAGACTTTGTTAGTCAGACCGACTGAGGGCAATGCCAGCAGATTACCCCAAATGTAATGACTGCAACAGTGAAACACAAAGAACATCTGCCTGAAGGGTCATCTGATACTGGATAGCTAGATCACTAACCTGCATAGGAGAAAAGACTATGTCCCCCCTTGCTTGTTGACACACCATGTCACTGTGGTATTGTCTGTGAGAATCTTGGAGGGCCCTGGAAAGAAAAGTGAATGAAAAGTCTGAAGAGCTAGCAGAAGAGGTTTCATCTTTACAGTGATGTGGTCTTACTTTTGTCAAAGGGATCAAAGGCCCTGCACCTTGAGAAGGCCGAAGGAGGCCCTCCACCATCCCATGTCCGAAGCATCTTGAAAAATTCCTGAAAGGAGACTGGAGGTTGAAAACAAAGCCCTGGGTTGACAGACTTCTGATGACTCCACCACTGAAGTTCCGGCTTAAGGCATGGAATATCCACAGTAAGTGACTCCAGGTTACGAGAAAGACAATCAACAGAAAAACTCTTCCATTTGGACAAGCAGGATTTCCTAGTAGTGGGTTTCCTAGCCTCCTGCAGGACTCAAAGCACATCAACAGAAAAAAGGTATCTGTGGGGGATCAAAACCCATTCACCCACAAAGTCAGCTGAAGTCTGGACAGGTGGGGAAGGATGAGAGATCCCTTGCCTTTTGTGAGTAGGTCCACCATGTTTGCTAACTTATGATGACTGCCCTTGGTAAGATGCAGAAGAGGGAACCAATGTTATCTGGGCCAAATGGGAGTCACCGGCAAGATTTTGCCAGATCCTGTTGCATTTTGAACCGGACTTTTGGAATGAAAGGAAGGGGAGGGAAAGCATAAAGAAACATCCCCTTCCAAGAAAAACAAAGGGGGTCCCAACTTCCAGGCTAGGCTTTATAAGGGCCTCTGGGCCAATAGCCTAGTATCATCCCATGAACTTAAGTAGAGGGACTAGAAAATCTTAAAAGATGGGAATGTTGAAGACAAACTGACTATAGAAACCACTTCTGCTGTCTCAAGTGACCCAAAGCCCTCAAAAACTCCCTGATTGTAATTGAGGCCAGAGGAAGAAGGGACTGAAAGAAAGAAATTAGAGTTAAAGCCTTGGGAGGAGGCAGAAATGCCAGCAGTGGAACAGTCTAGAGCCTGTATCCTAGAGAAACATGATGCTGAGAAAGAGTCAGGAATGATTACCGCAGGCTTTGCAGGACAGAAATAGCAAAGTGTAAGTGCTAAAGTAAAATCTCTAGACAGGAGGCCTGAATAAGGTCATCCAGGTAAGGAAAGACTTGTATTAATTTAACCTGCAAAAAGCAATCACAGCAGCAAAGCATTTGCTGAAGACTCTTGTGGCAGTACAGACACCAAAGGTCAAAGCAGAGAACTGACAATCCCAGGAAGCAATAGAGACATAAAAACTTCCTGAAAAGGGGATGAATAGGAATGTGTAGATAACCATCCTTGAGATCTAGGGAAACTAGAAAAGCCTGAAGGACTAGCAGAACAAACAAGGTTTGAAGGCACTTCAAAAATGTGCTTAGTTGAGAAAGATCCAGAAAGGGTCTCCAGGTGCCTTCTTTCCTGGGGACTAAAAACATTCTGGAATAAAAACCCCTCCCCCTTTGAGGAGTCTGAACTTCTTGAATGGTTCCTTGAACCAACAGGCTCTGAAGCACCTCTAGAAAAAAGGGCATTTGTTCCAGAGAAGGCTGAGGAATGCCCAAAAAGGGGGGGGGGGGGGATTTCCACACCATGTAATAACCCTGGCGAAAAGAAAGGACAGAGAAAGACACAATGAAAGAGGAATGTGACTGAGAAAAAAGGGCAAAGACAGCACCTGGTCTGTCAGGAAAAGTAGGCTTCTGAGTAAAAGAAGTTTATATAGCCTTAGCAGGGGGAGTCAATCTACTACTCTTTTTATCTATGGGTGAGCACGACTGTCCATAGACAAAGGCTTGGTTGTTAGGATAATTCCTCTGAAACCTGGGTACAGGGGAAACAAAAATATGCTTCAACTCCTGTAAGGCCTTGCCGTTTTCTTGCAGGGCTTAAACTCCACAGCAGCAGCACCAGTCAGTTTAGCCTTGATATCATCAGGCAAAGGCTGAAGTCTGAGCCAAGAATACCTAACTCAAAAGAGATCCAAAAGCAACAGCCCTAGATGAAACAGCTGCATTTAATGGAATGGTGAGCTACTTGGGAGGACATCCCTACTGAGGCAAGAGCAGAGGCCTTCCCCTCAGAGTCAGGTAGATCTGAACTAGCCTGACATATCTGGTCATATGTGTCTGATAGTTAACAGCTCTAAAGGCAAGGGTATCTAGCCTCTCCATGGTTCTGCTGTCCTTATCAGATGGAAGCAACATAGTGGACGGCAACAATTTGGAGATCTTATCAGAAGCAACTGACACCACAGAAGGGTCAGCAGAGGGACATTTATAAAGAAACCTGCAGTCATTAGACACTTTATAAAACCTATAATAAAAAACAAAAGAACTCAGAACTTCAAAAAATAAATGAATAAGTTCAACTGCTCGATATCAACACTATTTCAGCAATCTGGTACCTTGGCCATTCACCTTCACAGGATTAAATTTAAAGTGCACATACATTCCTTTTATACAGGTACAAACTCAATCAACTGAACACTTAATTTAATTAAATATAATTCTAAATTAAAAATATATACTTTGAAGACATTAATTACAATAACCTGTTAAAATAGTAACTGCAACATCTAAATATTCACATCCCGATTAAGCCCTCCAGGGAATAATGTCTTATAATTTAGTATAAACTTCGCCAATTCGGTTAGTTTACTAGGATAATCACCTCCCCTAGGCAAATAAGGTTGTGCTAACACACATGAAGAAAAACCTGCAGCTCAACCCCCATGTTCTTTAATGTAATGTTCTGCAACAAGACTTTTTAGATTTTGGTTGCTAGTATCACCTAGATGTTCCAATATTCGAACCTTAACCTTGCGTTTTAAGTTTTTTTTTGTCTGACACACACATCAAACTGCACCATACAATATATACAACTCCCTTCGATGCACAATTAAACATAACATTAGCCACATATTCTTTCCTTTAATTGTAGTGCCACTAAGACTCTACTGTAGACCACACCTTACAAAAAGTGCATGGAAACATTCTAATGTGTTCACTCAACACATGCTGTGGTTTGTATGCATAATTTAAGATCTCCTTTAGATTGTTACTCCTTTAATAAAGCATAACATATAGGTTCATGTGTAGGTACTATGCTATTGGCCCAGGGGCCTAAGTAAGCCTAGCTAACAAGGTTCCCTGGCTTACGCCACCCAAGAAAGTTAATTTCCTGTGCCCCTGTCGAGCAGAGCCACAGAAGTGATCCCCGGGGTGTATTTCCTATTTCCCATCCACTCATCAAGAATTTTTCTTGAGTGCTAATGAGGAACTTTGCTTGACATAGATGGGTAGCTTGTTCCAGAGTACAGGAAGTCTCTGGGTCAGGAATCTATCCCTCGAGCATGTCCCGTTTACTGAGGTGACAAAGTTTAGGTTCCCTAGAGCGTGTAGCTCAGAGGGATTGGGATTTCTTTAGGTGTAGCATGTCCAACAGCTCTGGGTTTAACATAGCTTTATATGTTAGGCAGAGATCTCCTCGGAGTAAGCGATATGCTACAGAGTAAAGCTGGAGTTTTTTGAGATGGTCAGTGTAGGGCATCTGTTTGAGACCAGTAATCATCTTTGTGAGGTACTTCTGTGGCCTTTCCAGATGCTGCAGATGTCTTGTGAGGTACATTCCAAAAGGGGCATTGTACTCTATAATGGGTCTAATGAGTGCTGAATAGAGGGGAACAATGACCTCTTTTTTTCCTGGATGAAAACCCTTTTGTGATGAGGTGTGCCACACAGAAGGATTTCCTGACTACTGTGGCGATGTGATTATCAAAGGAGAGACTACTGTCCACCTGGGTCCTAAGGTCGCTTCTCACACATTTGGCATTAGGTAGACTGCTGTTTACGTGGTAGTTTATGGGAACAGAATTTTTACCAAAGGGGATGATAATGCACTTTTTGGCATTGAGCTTGAGGCCATACCTCTGACACCACGCATCTGTTTCAGTGAGGCCTTTCTGTAGGACATCCACATCATCTGGGGACTCTACTATGGCTCCTAGTTTGCAGTCATCTGCGAACTTCGTTAGCCAGGCATCTTCGCTGTTAGCCTGTATTTCAGAGAAGTAGATACCAAACAGGAGAAGTCCCAGGACTGAACCCTGTAGTACTCCACTTGTCACTGGTTTGAAGTCAGATTTGGAGTCTGCAACTTTTACAGTGTGGGTTCTTGCCAGAGAGCCAGTTGGCAAACCATCTTGTGACATAGGGATTTATACCTAGTTTAGTGAGTTTAGCTATAATTCCAGAATGAGGGATGGTGTCGAAAGTCTTGGTGAGGTCAAGATAGACTGTGTGAACCACCTTACCCTTGTCTACGGCTTTAGTGACTGCCTCAAAGAAGTTGATCAGGTTCAGAAGGCATGATCTGCCTTTCACAAACCTGAACTGGGTGGGGTCCAGAGTTTGGAGGTTACCAATGTCTTTGTTTACGAGTTCCATGATGAAGTGTTCCATGGCCTTGCAGACTAGGCTTGTCAAGCTAATAGGGTGATAGTTCCCAGGATCAGTTGTGGCTCCCCCTTTGTGGAGTCGGATAACTGTTGCTGTACGCCATTCAGTGGGCACAAAGCCTGATGTGAGATTATGACTCAATGTGGTGCTTAGGTGGGGAGCCAGTTCATTCTGAAGTTCATGTAAAATGCGGCCTGGGATGTTGTCCGGTCCCCATGGATGCTGTGTTTTTGGTTTTAGAGAGTGCAGCCTTTACCTGCATAGATGTGATTACAGTGACTCTGCATTCTTCCTGTATAGATATGGGCCCTTTAGGGGGTGAGAGGGGGGTAAAGTTAGCACTGAACCTATCTGCCAGGATGTTGGCAATATCAGTTGGTTCTGTAATTTTGTGCCGTTGTACTGTAACTCAGAGCAGATCTGGGTGTTGCCATTGAGATTCTTGACATGGCTGTAGAATGCTTTGTGGCTGCCCTTAGAATCAGTGGTGATTTTGTTTTTGTATCTAGGTTTGGAGGATCTTATAAGGGATCTCAGCTTCTTACTGAGACTGACCAGGCAGCTCCTCCACTCCTGGGATTTTACTCTGTTTTGCAATAGTTTCTTCCTTCTGTTGTAGAGTTTAAGGCAGGGGACCACCAGATCGTCTTCCTTTTTTTTGAAGGATAGAACGATCCATGCACTCGTGTAAGTGCTTATAGAGTGCATTTGTGTAGGATTCAGCAGTCGTAACTGTATTGTCCGTCTGCATGGATGTCATGAAGTTCGCCACTTCTGCCTTAAGAAGCATGAAGTTGGCTTTGGAGAAATTTTTTACCGTGGTTTCCTTAATGGTGGGTGGGGGCGGGATGCGGATATCAAGGGTGATTTGCTTATGGTCGGATCTGACCAATGAGGAGATGACTTTGGGTGTGGAACACCGGTCACTCATGTTGGTAGTGACTAGGTCTAGGATACTGTTGTCCCTGGTGGGGGTGTGGATAAGTTGATCCAGGGCATTGGAATTTATGAATTCCAGAAAGCGTTGAGCGAAGGAGTTGGTACACGAGTAGTTTTCCCAGTTAATGGTGGGGTAGTTGAAATCGCCCATTATTAGGGTGTTTGGTTGAACCTTAATATTTTCCAGTACATCAAGAAAGGAGGAGTGGGAAACCTGGGGCATGGCATGGGATCTGTAGCAAGCTACAATTTGCATTTTTGCCCAAAGTTAGCTGCACTTGGATAACCACGGACACAGTATGCTGCTCATCTAGCCTGGAGGTGTGGATATCCTTAATGAATATGGACACACCTCCACCTTTGGTGTTTTGGTCCAGGTTAGATGGCCGAAAAGTGTGGTATGAGTTATAGCCTGGTAATGCAGGGGTGCTCTCTAGAGCCTTGAACCAGGTCTCAGTCAGTGCACAGATATCGATGTTCACCGAAAGTAACTGGTAAATGAAAACAAACAACACTTCAAAAAATATTCTGTTAGAGCTCCGAGTGAAGAAATTACGCCCAAATGCCGTACATATAATACAGATATTGATGTTCACCATTTTAAGGAGTGCCTCGAGTAAGTGCATTTTGAGATTTAGACTTCTAGCATTGAGTAGCATTACCCTCAGTTTTTGCTTGCCTGTTCCTGTTACGGTGGTGAATTTGTCATTTGAAACTTGCCTAAAAAAAGGCATTGGAGGGGCAGCAAGACCCTTAGCCAGTATCCGTAATCCCAGGGGCGACAGGTGCAGGCCATCTTTAGAAAAGCATCGTGGTCTGTTGACCATGTCGTTTCCAGGCAGACAGCTACTGGATCTCCTTAGAATGACACCAGAAGCTTAGCCAATTGCTGAAGTCAATCATTTTGTACTTGTACTGCAGTATCATTCTGGGCGATGGCAGGATGCTACTCAGGGCTAGAGTCATACCTACCTGGGCTACAAGATCGGAGAGCTCTTCCATGTCTCTCTTCATGTAGTCCAGGGAGGTATGTCGCAGGTCATTCACACCAACATGGACAATGACAGAGTCATATTTGTACTTCTTGTGGAGTGACCTGAGTGCGTGGGTTATGTGGCGGATCCTGGCACCAGACAGTCAGCTGACAGTAACCTTCTCCTTGTTTAGCCTGTTGAGTGGGACATCTGTGTCTCTGACTAGAGTCACCTATGACTAGTGTGTTGGGGATGTTGTTTTGTCTTATGGGCTGTGGTTTATTGGTACACTGAGTCTGTGGGCTATGTGTCATTTGGGTTGTGTTGGGGGGTGGAGGTTGCTTGCGTTTCTGCTTTGGAGGTCTCTGTTGCTTGAGCAGATTATTATTGAGAGCCTACGCGGATGTTTTTGTTTTTCTATGTATGGATTTTGGTGGTGTAGGTTCAGTGGGACTATGTGAGGAGTGTGGTGTGGTGCAAGTGTTTACCTTCTCCTCTAGACTGTCAAGTTGGTTGGAGAGAGCTTTACCTCCAGTTTGGCTAGATAAGTGCATCTCTCACAGGTTGTGGGGTTGGATGGTAGGAGGAGAGGGTTGTCTGTGTACATGAGGCAATTGCTACATTGCCCCAAGATGCCCAGATTCATCAGATAGACAGGAGAGAACACTGGGAGCTGACCCTTGGACAAGCCCGAATAAAAAACTACTTTCCTCTAGACAAGTGAGGAAAGTGAGTATAAGAGCTGTTTTTCTCTAAGCAAGTGAGGACACTAAGTACAGAAAATGTTTTCCTCTAGGTAAAGAGGAAGGTTGAGTGCTGTAGTAATTTGTAGCTTATTTAGTGCTAACAAGTTCTGAACAAGTGCTGAGCACGAATAAGCAAATTCAAGTGCTAAAACTAAGAATCTGTACCTGGATCTTGTGATAGATAGGCTACCTAGTGCTTACCACTCCCACTGATAAGCTAGAAGGCTTCCCTCCAACACAGAAAGGCTTGGGGGGCTCAGAAGCTTACAAACAGTCCTGGATACAAGAAATCTGTACCTGGACTAGACTAATTACAGGAAAGATGGGAAACAAGTGCAAACACAGACTTTTAAACCAGTAAGTTGAAGTATGAAGGAAATAACTTGCCAATAACCCATCATTACTAAGTTTATGCCAGGGTCCCTTAATAATACCCTTCAAAGTTTTTTGCTTTACATATTTGTACAACAGAATAACCCCGTTCAAGTCTATTCTCTACCCTACATAATTCCTCTTCCCGGAGTTCTGGATCAAATGAATTACCAAAAATTCTACAACTCTCCATAAGGTAGAGAATCCAATAGATGTTGTGGGTGCATGCTAGTGGGATATAGAAAGTTACCGACAGCTATCTGTTTCCTAAATAGTTTAAATTTAACAGCAGTTACCTCCATATACATGGTAACATCTAAAAAATGAATACTTGCCAGACTAGTGAAATAAAGTGGTAATACTGAGCACTTGAATTTATTTTTTGTTTTTTGGACATTATAAAACCTATCAGTATTTTTGGGAGCAGGGGGTTGGGGAATCAGGAGTCTGAGAAGTAGTGGAAAACGCATCCAGCAAGGCAGCAAGAACAGGAGGAACAGCACATGGCCTGACTCCATCTGTAGAAGCTCACAGTACCTCTTCTGAACATCAGATACCTGAGCACAGTCACATTTGAAAAATTCCATCATTCTGGAAAAAGTGGCACCAAACAAAATCTCCTCAAAAGGAGAGGCAGGACAGACAGACTCTTCTTCCGCAAAACCATAGTCAAGTGCAAAGGAATCTGAGAGAAATGTTGGGGATACTTCATCAGAATCAGCAGCATCCTCACCAGAGGAATCCTGCTATCTGGGCTTCTTGAAAGGGGTAGAAGACTGAGGACGAGCAGGAACAGAAACTCCCTGTGCAGGCTGAAGTGCCATAAGGGCATTAAACAGGCCTTGAGTGAAGTTTTGACATTCACTCTGAGGATCTTTTGGAGCAGGCAATTTGTGTTTAATTTTCTGCTTCTATTTAAGTGGAACATAAGCCCTGAAAAATTTAGAAGGCTCTGACCCCTGATGACACACTGTAATGGAAGTTGGAACCTCTTCCCTCACTAATATCTAAGGAACACCCCTAGGCACTTTGGTAATAACCAGCCTCGGTTTCCTCTGAACACTTGAAGCGGAGGTCTGCAATACCTTCATGGACGTGCGTGGAGTCAGATCCATGCCGGCCTCAGAAGCAGTCGCAGTAGAGGAATCCAAGAAAGAAACCAGATGATCCTCTGGGCTTTCACCAGCCTCAAGACAGATGTCTGATGGAAGCGGCACAGCCGAAAATTCAGAACAAGCTTTCTTGGTATTTTTATTTGCAGACGGCTGACCCTCAGGCCAGGAAGATCCTTCCATGGTATCTTTGGCCAAAAGTTTAAGTCATTGGCTCTCTACATAAATTACAGGTGAAGAAAGATGACTATGCAATGTCTTTGGGACAAATCTCACAAGACCTATGGTTGTGGGAAGTGCCTAAACAGAACAAACATTGCTCATGACAATCTTGATGGGGAATCTGTCTCCCACACTGTCATTTCCGCTTTCTGGATATCATGAAAATCAACAACCAGAAACAAGGCAAAACAAAGATAAAATCAAAAAACTTGAATGGGGCACTTATCTGACAGCGGTGGAAACTGTCAGATGAATGAGCACTCAGACCGAAAATTAAAGATGACATTCACACTGGCGGCAAAAGTTCTGAGGATGGTACGTCTGGATGTCACCTTTATGCCCTACTCTGTACATAGGGAGTATACATGTGATGTACGACATACCCATTACAACCTAAAGGCTTTGGTATGCTGACCGGATGACGGGCTGTTCTTGGCAGGGGATCCCTATTGTAAAGAATACTACAACAGTGATATGGAAAGACATCAAACTGGCCATCAAATTTCTGCCATAATCCTAGCAAAAGACAGAGAACAACAATTCCACCTCCTGTAGGCTAAATAATGACAAACAGAGTTTTAGACTTCATATTCTAGCTGATTTATAACTATAAATAGTATTTTGTATACTTTTTCTGATTAACCAGACATCTATTTACCCAGCCTAAGGTCCAGTCCCAGTGAGACCGGATAAGAGGAAGTCTACTGGAAGTAGACAACTATGATGTCTGGTTTTATTGGCGGACTATAATCCTAAGTGATTTTATAGAAAAATCAAAAAAATTTTGAGGCACTCAGCTACGCTCGTCATTGGAAATGTACACCTAGTCTGGCACCTGTCTCTAGTAGACAAAGGCAATCTGTAAATGCATGACCATCTATGCCCAAGTCTACATATTACCCCTTAAAATAACCCTAGGGTATCAAAACATGTCAGATACATCTAGGAACCCCCCTGGGGTTGTTAACCTATTAATCACCTGTGAACCTGTGGCAGTTAACAATGCTACCTTCGCAAGAAATTTACAGCAGGCAAATTCTTGCCAGTACTGCCACATTATACTAGTAATTCTGAATGACTTGGTTATTTTCTCCAAGTACAGTAAGGGTGTACTACATTCACAAAATGAAGACAAAGACAGACATGGTTAAAAAAAAGACTCATTCAAAAAGGATACAGGAAAGACATAGCAAAACCAAAGAATAAAGTCCTCAGAAAGGAAACGAACACTAAACTTATCTAGAAACCTTTACATGACATCAGTTTTAAACACAAACACAAAACATCTTAAAATGTAATCCATAATGTCAAAAAGTTACCACTCATCAGAAGACGGTCTTCAAATGTTGCCCGGAATGCACCTTCTGGAGTTCGAAGAGCTTTTTTTACTTGACCACGTATTCCACTTACACTGCGGACTGCTGCACCTTCGAACTTGGCAACTTCAAGGGGAGAATTAAACATACCCTAATGGGGAATAACACAATGGAAACAAAACTGACTTCTCAACATGTCAGTTGTATATATTGCACAGGCCATATGATCTCTATTCAGCAAAGTCTTTTTAAATAAAACTAGTTTTTGAAATTAAAAAAATATTTTATAATGTGAACTTAAATGTTTAGTTACAATTCTCAAGAAAACACTTTACAATAGCATGAAAAGAGTGACAAAAGATGCATTTAAAAACTCTGCACAAAGTGTCACACACTGACATACAGTTCACTTGTATCTTCTGTTTGTTACACATTTTGTCATTTACAAGTTTTCTACACATAAAACAAGTTTGCTGATGGCCATGTAACCGTTAGCAAGCTAAGGTAAATAAAAAAAACCCAGCTTCTGGGACCAAGGTATTGCCAAAATACCAAGGTAAAACACTGGCTGAATGTTGTATAGTTTGCTAAAATCTATCAAAGCGTTCTATAAAGATGTAATTTTCCAAACGTCAACCTTACTGAACACAAGTGGAGAGAAGTACTCCATATTGTTGAACAAGCCTGCTGTACCCTATAGCTCTTTTACAAGGCAGATGACAAAAAATCTGCTCAGGAGAAGGGCAAACACTCTCTACTCTGTAGATATGATTACCAAGGGATCTTTAACATACTGCAATGTGAATGGATGGGATCCTGGTTTACCATCTCATCCAAACAATGACACACATGAAGAGTCACTCAGCTGTAGCTCAAACTATCGTCCAGCCATCCCTCGATACATTAATAATAGCAATTTAAATGTAAAGACAAAGTAGACCTGCAGACAGGAAACTATACAAGTAAAGTTCATCAAAATGTAAATGTGAATTAAGAGAGTACATAACACTGTTCAGTGGATATGAAGTTAGTCCTGAAAACAATTCAGGGCATGACTGAAGAGGGGCAACTTTTGAAAATACAACACATCACCACTTCTAAGGCACTGCAGACTGCCCATAATATTCTAAGTCATGATGTTATTCCACTTAAAGATCCTGGATTTCTTTGTGACTATTAAATTAAACATATCAGAGTTTTATAAAACTCATCATACTAAAAAAAAAAAAAGATGTAAAGGGAGAACAAAATCTGATCAATATCTAGATGACCCTTTAAGGATGTTTCCCAACTAATCACTGAGATGATGAATAATATGCTTAGACTCATGGCAACTGAATTTTAGCAGTAATCTGGCAATAGCTAGTTGAAAAACAAAGCCAGATGAATGTGCCTTGTTCACAGCACTGAATAGGGCCTTTCACATGTCCTCATACCTCTCAAGTGTACCTCATTACGGGAACGTACCTCATTTGGGGTCTTGAAATGTTCATGTTCCTCAAAGTTCCACATTGAAAGAGTCAGTCACACATTCAGTGTTAGGAATTTTTTTTAAGTGAAATCCATGGTAAATAGAAATGAATCATACTAATTCATTAAAGGATCTTCTTTATAAGTAAAACCAGCATATTTTAACCATCCTATGACCCTCCTAGCTGAAGTTGTTAGTAAGCCATTAGCATGTGTTCCACATTTTGCCCATTTGTTCCACATCATGAAGGCGAATGTTCCTCATTTTGGAGATGGAAGGTTGAGAGCTATGCATGTCCTCCACATGTGTGATAGTTACTGTGGGGCTTCAAAGGAACAGGAAGTACCGAGAGAGAGCAACAGCAGAAGGTAAAATGCTAAGACTAACGCAGGAGGAAAAAGGTTACTGTTTTGGCAGTAGCTTTACAAATCAGTGAACCTCAGGACATGCATCTTTTAGGAGATGTGACCAAACCAGATGGGATCTGAAGCCATCCAGACTAGCAGGGATTGTGACTGCATACACAGGTGAATAAATCAAATATTTTACATCACTTGGCTCCAGTAACGCACAAACTTTTCTTCATCTGATCTGCAAGAGCATTATTGCCTATTAGCCAGACTACATATCCAAAAAATCTACAACACAATCTTTCAAGCTCTGATATTTCACATACCACTGCCACAATCCCAAATATATTTAATGACAACAAAGTGAAGAAAAAATAACTTCACTTCCACAAAGTGCATACCTTAATAAATGCTGTGTTCTTGAAGATTTTGAATGGGTACCCTATCAGTTTTAATTTCTTTACAATAGTGATCGATTTATCAAGCTCTAGCACCACTCCTGTAGCTGCTATCCGGAAATCTGGCTGTAAGAGAAAAAAAAAATCTTATGTTACATCATTCTTTCTATAAGGAATTGTAACAGTTAGGAATCAGTTTACCATTACAAAAAAAAATTACTAAGGAAAGGCACATGAATAAAATGCTATTGGTGGATCTGATCCAAAAAGTCCCACAGAAATTCCCACAGCTAGCTGATTATAACTGTCAGACAGCCACTAATCAGGATAGCATATAATTTTGTTTGATCAATCAAAACCTGGCAATGTCAGAGCACTGTCTTGGCTTATGCAGTTAAGTTACAGCACAAATTAAATAAATTCTCCTCTCACAAACCCTTAATGTCCAGTGACATTAATAAGAGATATAACTCAACATATTAGTCAGGCTATGAGAGTTCTCTTTACTAAGATGAATGCAGGAATTTCCTTTCCTGCAATCCCCAACTCAGATGCTTTTTTTCTTCAGCTCACATGCTAGAAGTACCAAAGCTTCCCACTGGCACTGGTCATAATATCATACTTAAGGCCTGACAGCATATCTAGCCTCATTGACCATCAGTTCTCCATTCCCCATCTATCCAATGAATGAGGATAATCTGTAAATCATCAACAAAAAAAGCTTAACATATATATATATATCTGTGTGTGTGTGTGTGTGTGTGTGTGTGTGCGCATGTCAATATATACATGTTTCCTTACATATTTATGCTTGTGCACATGCGCACACACATTCTCATTCACCCACATATTAGGAAGGATGAGAGAATGCCATCACAGATAAGCTGCTACAGTGAACACATTATATTCCTAAGTGAGTTGACTGTTGGTGACAATCCCGATCTGTAAGCAGTAATGGAGAAAAATATATATATTCTAGGAGGTCAAAGCCACTGAAAGCCACAAGTAAAAAGCAAAGGACCAGATGGCTGAATCTTGTAATGGTAAAGTATGAAGAGTTGTAGCTGAAGCAATGTTTAGTGAAAATATGAACCAATGATCAAATGGAAGCCATTCATATCTCTGCAATGGAGATTTTTTGAATCAACTTGAAACACCCATGTCCCACTGAAGTGGTCTTTGAAAACTGCATCTACCAATGAGATGCAAGTTGCCTGATGACAAAAGAAAACCAGTTTGGAAAGGGTTAGCTTAGCATTTTGTTATCATGCCCACCTGCCATCTCTGGACCAAAGAAGATGAACAGTTGTTCCTTCTTCAGGAACTTATTCAATTACTTTGATATGAATCTGAAATGGTGATGCAGCGTGTGAAGTGCATCACTGGTTTCTGCTTTGGAAAAAGACATGGAACACAAATGAAGTGGTTTAAGCAGAATTCAAAAAGAAATTTTAGGAGGAAATGTGGGCTGGTCTTTAAGGGAACACCCAGTTATATGCTTCTCTACAAAATAAGGGTGTTGACAGCAGACAGGATGCATTCAGGAGAGAAGAATTCTAGAGCTGATGAAGTGAAGGCTTAAAAAAGTGATACGCAAGCCTGTCAACATTAATAGATGCATTTTTACCATATGAAGTGATCTACAAACATACCTGCCCTTGGCAGATCTCTAGTTGGTTTCACACTTTTCACCAACCAGAATTTGGCAAGTTGTCCAAAAATTTCCAAACATGAAAAACAGAAAATACAATCAGCAATCAGACATCTATATGCTGCATAATGATGCATGCTATTAAGAAACATTGTCTACATGACTACAATTCTCCACAGCCCAGCCAATACGATCTCAACAACAGCATGTACCTTATTGCAAATTCTAAAATGGAGAGATCTGTAAGCTACACCACAAAAAGGTAACATACAAATAAATGCCCACTGCTTAGGGAACTCCAACCAAGGTAAAATGGAGGGGGCCATTCATCCACAGAAGGATGCAGGAACAATAGTCACTGTATATCAATGAACATATTCCCAATTACAAAATTACACTGTAAACAAGAGTTAGTCACATCTTGTTTACTTGTTTATGTTCCAAACAGTAACCAACAGGATGGAAGAAGACAGAGGAAGACAGAGGATGTCCCAAAAAAAAAAAAAGGTTTAGAAGGTGGAATCCTGAAGTGTATTCATACCAAGGGCAGTGTGACTCCTGGAGTTGTGAGGGAGAGTGAAAAAAAGCATGGTAAACACATGCACTAACAATAAACAGAAACGATGCAAAAAACTCTGATTACCTTGAGGTAGTTGCTCCAAAGTGGAATAGGCTAACTGCAGCAAGACCCAGCATGTAGTTCTTTGCCTGACCCTACATTTAAATAAAGCTGGCAAAACAATGTGAAAGTGGATGCTTGTGCAGGAGCCTTTCTTACCCTGAAGCAAAGAAAACAAAAGCTAGCCCATCTTCCAGCAGCACTGCACCATGTTCATGCGGAGCTAGCACTGCTCATGCAGCCAGCAAATGGCTCCATTTTCTCTGGTTTCCATCACAATGAACAGCAGGAGATATACAGACTGGTTCAGGAGGAGTTCAGAAATCACTTTCAGAAGAAAACTTGGGCTCATACTAAGTGACAACCAATCTACAACATACGAAGCTCAGAGAACCTAAACACAGATGCAATGGCCACTAAAAAGTGCACTTTAAAAGTAATGAACTTCAACGCTGCTCATCTTGTAAGCTCAACGGAGAGGTAAACTTGTTGATCATGAAGTTTGGATGCTGTGCAGGGGAGAGGATTTTCAAAAGAGATTCAGCATTCATTATGAAAATGCTTGACTAGTTGGGGGGATATTTGGGCCTTTCATAAAGTCATGGTAGGAAGAACTAGCAGACACACACACACACACACACACACACACACACACACACACACACACACACACACACACTCCGTTCCTGGACTTTGGGCTAAGTGATACAGGTATCTTGAGATAGGTCAGAAACACTTTCAAGCCATCCTCACCCAGTACAGTTACGGATACATCGTTTAAAGCTGCAGAGAGTACCGCCGGCAGTGTAAGATTTAAGTCCCTTCCGCATTTTGGCCAGTAGCTGGTACATACAGGGGACTGAAGGTGGAGGCATCTTGATATACATCAACAATAAGCATACCTCTAGGTTGGTTATACTGGATGATGCGCTGGAGTTTCTCCACATGTAGGCCACCATAGATAAAATCCTGTACCATAACCTAGCAAGCTACAGGTCACGCTCTATGTCCCCTGAAACTCATACAGCATACTTAAACCTACTGGAGACACTCACCATCCAACCTAACATCTTACTTATGGGAAACTTTGATTATCCTTCTGTAGACTGGGAACTCTACACAGCCTCAAATCTGCAAGCACAGACACTTCTGTGCTTTGTTAATGCAAAAACCCTTAGCCAGTTTGCGCATATGCCCACTAGAGATTCCAACACAACTAGACCTCATACTCACAAATATGGAAGAATGCTGCACCAACCCCAATGTCACGTCCTCTCTGTTGTGGTCTGGCCATAAAGCTGTCTCCTTTGAAATCAAACTTAACTCCAGTAAACCCAGTAACATTTAGGACCTATTCCAAGACAACCTACCTTTTATTCAGCGCTCCTCCAAATCCATAAAATACAGCAGCCTATGCAGTCTTGTTTATCGCAATCATGTTAATGGCTACATAGAGGCACTGTACCTACCAGACGTAAACCTAAAAACTCCAAAAACAGACCACCCCAGTGGTAACCAAGACTAAATAAATTATAGTACAAAAAAAAAAATCATGGCTAAAATCAGGAGGAAGAGTAACTCCCATAAAGATAAGAAATCTCTCATCAAAATAAACAGGCAGCTAAGAGGGTTAAGTTCAATAAATCCAATTTTGAGGTCAAGATTACCTTCCACGCAAAAGACAATCATAAGGCCTTCTTCAACTATATCACAAATCTCAAAGGCAGCACACACAGCAGTGTGCTGAACTGGTGGTTAATGGTGCTACATTCACTGAGCCAGGCAATACAGTGAATCTGCTAGCTGACAAATTCATTTCTAACTTTACCCCCAGCCACTCCCAAGAAATACCTACAAACATAACCCCTTCAAATATAAATAAACGTCCTGGCTGCACTCGTCAAGGCCAAGAACACAGCCTCAGTGGGCCCTGATAACATCCCAGGATACCTCTTGAATAGTCCAAAAAGTACAGTTGTGTACACTTACCATAAATTTAGATGTTAGAGTGTATTCACTGTTGCAGTCATCACATTTGGGTTATCTGCCTGCAGGTAGCCCTCAGCCAGCCTGAATACCAGAGTCTTGGATTCCTGCATCAGATGCGGTCTCTTCTTCCATGACATCAGGTCGTCAGGGGTATAAAACATGTAGCAGATGCCTTTACATCAGTTTTTCTTGCCCCAGATGTCAGGTGCCCCCACAATGGGAGGCAATTATATGTTATGGTACACCTCCATCAAAAAGCAAATACACAAATACACCAAACAAGAAGGAAAGGTAGAGCCAAGAGAAGTCAGGGGGCTGGAGAGAGGGTAACCAGGACTGCAACAGTGAATACACTAGAATGTCTACATTTATGGTAAGTGTACAGACTATGTTCTTCATGTTTCACTGTTGCAGTCATCACATTTGGGTTGATTCCCAAAGCTAAGGAAGGGGGGAGGAAGTTAGAGAGCATTAGGGCCAGCCATTAAACCCTGCAACACTGCATTGGCAAAACCAGCTCTGGATTTAGAAAAAATAGGCATGTGGTAATGCTTGATGAAGTTATGTACAGAGCCCCAGGTAGCAGCTTCTAGGATGTCTCTGGTAGGGACTCCTCTGAGAAAGGCTGTAGAGGTAGCTGCAGCCCTGGTGGAATGTGATCTTATCCCCTGTGGGGTAGGTTTTCCATGGTGCTTGTAGCAGAAATTAATGCAACGGGCCATCCATTTAGAAATGGTTTGCTTTGAAATGGCCTTCCCCTCTGCCCCTGCAGCAAAGCCAACTAGCAGCTGTTCAGATTTTCTGAGAGGCTTATAGTCCTGTTCAAATAAAATCTAAGCTGTTTGTGCACATCCAGAGAGTGCAGTATTTGTTCCCCTTTGTTTTGTGGATTAGGAAAAAAAAAATAGGCAAATAAATGGCCACACTAGACACCACCTTGGGCATAAAAGGAAGGATTGGTCCTGAAGGAAACAATGTCTGCATGGAAGATAATGAAGGGCTCCGCTGCCATGAGGGCCTGTAATTCAGACATTCTTCTTGCTGAAGTGATGGCTAGAAGGAAGGCTGTTTTCCAAGAAAGGAATTTCAACTCTGCAATTGCAGCTGGCTGAAAGGGAGGGAGAGTGAGCTTTTCCAATGCAAAGTTAAGGTCCCAGGCTGGAGTAGGGGCTCTCCTGGGGGAGGGGGGTCTTAAATTTTTGGCCCCTCTAAAGAATTGCTTTAGCAGGGGGTGAGAGAAGAGGGGTTGCTCAGTATTATAATGTGCTGAAATGGCAGAGGCATGAATTTTAATTGACGGGAAGGTTAGGCCTTTGTTGAGCATTTCTGTTACGTACTGAAGAATATGTGGTAGACCCGCGGTGTTGGTGCTGCGGTAGCGTTGTCGCATCACAGTAAGACGCTGTCCGGTTTGATTCTCAGCTAGAGCATCTTCTGCTGGAGACACGTGTGAATGGGCGTACAGGCCTGGCAAGCCGGTACGTAACAATCAACTGCCAATCATTTGCGGATCGGAGTTCACTGTGGCGACCCCTAACTGGGAAAAGCCGAAAGACACAAACAAACTGAAGAATATGCGGTAAGCTGGGCACCGTTGTGCCCAACCCCTTTGTCTGGCTCCAGGAACAGTATCTTTTCCACTTTTCAGCATAGGAATTTCTAGTACTAGGCCTCCTTGCCTCCAGAATGACATCTAGCACCTGCTTACTGAGGGATGCTATTGGACAGCTCAAGGAATTAGCCAGGCTGCAAGGTTCAGGGTTTGAAGCTGAGGGTGCAGAATCTGGTCCGCCTGCTGGGACAGCAGGGAAGGGTTCTGAGGCAGGTGCCATGGTTCCAGCAGTGTCATACTGCGCAAGAGGGGGTACCAGTGCTGGTATGGCCAGTCTGGTGCAATCAGTATTGTCCTTAGCTTGTCCTGTTTGATCTTTTGCAGAACCTCGAGAGGGGAAGCAGAGGAGGCATAAACCGAAAGGCTTTCCCACGTAAAAGACAGGGCATTCACTTTCCAAGCTTGACTGTGGGAAGTCCTTGTGCAGAATTTGTCCAATTGGTAGTTCTGAAGGGAGGCAAACAGGTCTACCTCTGGAGTCCCCCATTTGTTCCTCAAGAGGTTGAATATTTTTGGCTCCAGTTTCCATTCGTTTGGGTCCATGAGATTTCTGCTTAGGTCGTCTGCCAGTGAATTTAGCTTGCCTGGCAGGAATTGAGCTTGTAGGTGCATTTGGTAACTCAAGGCTGTGTTCTACAGATCCATGGCTAGTCTGCAGAGACTGTAAGAGTGGGTTCCCCCCTGCTTGTTAATGTACCACATAACTGTGGTGTTGTCTGTCTTTACCAATAGTTGTCCTGGAAGAATGCGGTCTTTGTAGTCTGTCAGGGAATTCTGTACAGCTAACATTTCTTTTTGGTTGATATGCAGGTGCATCTGTCTCAGGTTCCATTTGCCCCGAATGCAATGCCCTGCCAAGTGAGCCCCCCCCCCCCATGATGCATCTGTTAGGGTTTGGGTGGCAGGGGGTAGAGTGAAAGGGAGCCTCTTGCTGTGGGTGGCAGGTCTCTGCCCACCAAAGGAACTCTGTTCTTTATACAAGCAATGATAGGAATCATTGATTTCAGGTCCTGAAAATGTTGACACCATAGGCGTTTTAGATACCATTGTAGTTTCCTCATATGCAGTCTTGCATATGGAATTAGTAGAATGCAAGAGGCCATGAAACCCAGGGCTTGCAGAATAGCTGGGTCTTTGTGGTCAATAGTTTGAAGTAGGTTGTCAAATAAACTTGTTTCTCTGGAGTGAGGAAACCCATCTGGGAATTTGTGTTCAAGCTTGCTCCCAGGAATACAATTTGTTGGCAGGGTACTAGGTGAGATTTCTTTTCGTTTATGGTGTACCCCAGTGAGGTTAGAAGTTTCTTTACTTTATGAATGCCAGATGTTTTAATAACAAGTCCTGGCTTTCTGCCTGAAACAAACAATCGTCCAAGTATGGGTATATTTGAATATTTCTCTGCCTGCAAAATGCAATGGCTGCAGCTAGACACTTTGTGAATATCCTGGGCGCAGTAGATAAGCCAAAGGGAAGTGCAGAGAACTGATCGTGCATGGAGCCTGCCCTGAAGCAAAGGTATTTCCTGAAAGCTTCCCTTATTGGAATGTGCAGGTAAGCTTCCTTTAAGTCTAAGGTTGCCAACCAGGCATCTTTGCCTAGCATAGGAAGCAGCTGTTGAAGTGTGAGCATTTTGAATTTTGGGATTACCAGAAAGGTGTTTAGAATAGAGAGGTCCAGGATAGGACACCAGGAGCTGTCTTTTCTGGGTACCAGGAAAAGTCTTGAATAAAAACCTCACCCCCTTTGTTCTGCTGGGACAGGTTGAATAGCCCTGATACTTAGAAGAGAGAGAACATGCTGTTGGGCCTCTTCCCACTGATTTGGGGGTAGGTCTGGCCAACCTCTTGGGGTTGGTAGGGTGTGGAAGTGGAATCTGTATCCTTGGGAAACTATATTCAAAACCATTTGTCCTGGGTAATGAGTTCCCAGTTTTTTGCATGCAGGGCAAGCTTTCCTCCTAGGGGAGCAGGCAGTTGAGCAGGGCTTGGAAAGGTTAAGGTTAAGTCATTTTTCCACAGGGGGTGGCTTACTACTCCCTGCTTTGGAAGTGGGAGCCCCCCACTGCTTAGGCTTGTGCGTAGCCTTAGACTGTAACCTAGGTGGTCTGCTGTTCCTGGGTTTGGACTGAGAAGGCCTGGAAGAGACTGGAAAGGACCAATTCTTTGAAGGCCAATGCCTATTAAATCTGGGAGGCTGTACTTGTAGGAAATCTTTAACAGTTTGCATACAGTTAGCTTTTTCCTCCATCCTTTTGAGGACTTCTGCTTTGTTGCCATACAGGCGGTCTTGGCTTAAGGGAGCATCCAGTAATTTAGCTTTAACATGATCTGGCAAGTTTTGCTCCTTAAGCCAAGCATGCCTTCCAAGTACAGACCCAGTGACAGCAGCCCAGCAAGATGTTTCTAAAGAGTGAAAACCACATTGCAAAGTATGTTTACCAACTTGTTCTGCAGAATGCATTAAATCCTGTAATTCTTTGTGTTCAGCACAGTCAGGATCAACATAATTTTCTGTTTAAGCAGTCCCATAATATGCTGCTGGTACTTTAACATATGAAACTGGCAATTTAACGCCCTAATGGCCAAAGTAGCAGAAGTGTATACTTTCTTACCCAATCTGTTCAAGGCTCTAGAATCTCTATCAGAAGGGGTTGGATTTTTTGCAGCAGTAGCCTTAATGCCTTTTGGTCCTTGTGAAAAGGTCTCTGGATCCGCAGTAGGATTCTTGAAGAGGAACTTGAGAGTCAGGTACTCTGTAATATCAGTCAGGTTTTCTGGGAGCTGGAGGTAAAGTGTCTGAAAAGGCTAGATTCCAAGAAAGCATCATCTACAATGTCCAGAACAGAAGGGATAGCTAAAGGCCTGTGTTGAATTCACTAAGCCTCTTTTTGGAGTCAGAGTAATCCTGGCTTTCCCAGTGGAAATACTCCCTAAGAGTGTGCAAGGTTTCACCAAAAGAAAAATAGGGGAAGCAGAGGGAATGGAATCCTCAACATCAGAACCCTCATGGGTAGATAAGGGCAAATCCTGGTAATCAAAAGGAACAGAAATATCAGAGTCCTGATCAGAAGAATCAGAAGGAAAATCAGTTCTAGGTATCTTAGAGGGGGAAGGCTGGCTTCCCCTAATTAAGGTAATAAGGTCTTCAGCCATTCTAAGCATTTGTTTTTTAGGCATATGGGCCTGAGCATGCGGTTTGGACGTCAATTTTCTAGGCGTGGTGTGAGTTTTAGGCCTGGATGAAGAAGATGGCATCAGTTTAAAATGCAAGTCTGTAGGCCTGAATACACCCTCAGAAGCCGATGCCTGCACAGCAGCTCCAGACCCATCCAAGGTAGAGACATCCGCAGGTTCCCTAATCTAAGAAGCAGCTCGCGGCATACCGGACTCCAAATGGGTCTCAGTAGAGGACTGCAAATCTGAAGTAGCAGGTATCAGGGGCTGTGAAAGCACCTGAGTACCGGCAGACTGGCAACTAGCTTAACGGAAGTGTCGTCGGCAGTTTTGGACCTATGCGGTCTGTCTCTGTCTTTATCCTTACATTTTTTTTTTTAAAACACAGTTTTATTGATTTACAGATACAAAAAGGAAAAAATAAACATTATTGCAATATTTAGTGGATTAATCTTACACAGATAAGTACAAGTAAATCAAAATATAACCTATATACATATATACATATGTAAAGACACCATTAACATATTGGTAAAGTAATGTTGGATAAACATATGTCATGCTACAATGCTCCTTAATCCATCCATATAATCCTGCAGGAAGGGAGGGAGTTACATGTCAAACCATTACAATTCCAAGATCAATATAGCAGGATAGATGTTAAAGAATAAGTGAGTAGGTATAGGGGTCAAGAGTAGAAAAGGTAAGTTGAAGTACCTATAAGGATATAATTATTAATCATTAGACAAGAGTATAAAGATAAAGACCCATAAACTCTGGTATGTAGCCACGGAATTAATTATTAGCAGTTTTGGGAAGTAATGTATAATGGCCAGATTCTTAAAGTCCCTCAGGATATTTTGGGGCATCCATCCAGTGTTTGGTAATGTAGAATTTGATCAGGAGGCAGAGAATAATTAGGGACGGGAGCTTAAATTTAGGTATGTAAATACTCGTGATATGTAATAGCTATCTCCGGGACAGTGTAGATTTATGATACCCATTTTCTCCAGACAAACCTTGAGTGAGCACCAAATACTGTGAGTATCTACAAGACCATAGAATATGCATGATATCTGCATGTGGATAGAACAACAGGAACATGCAGTGGAGATATTGGATCAAATTTATTCAAGTGTACTGGGGTTAGATATAGATTATTGGTAATCATAAATTGTGTGTAGTAAAGTTTTTATAGAGGAATACATAAGTGTATAATTAATAGCCTGAAGCTTCTGTTCTATCGAGGCTTTTAAGCTGCTGATGATCCAGTATTTCTAAAATTGATTTTTCCTTGGTTTTAGAAGTGTGGAGAAAGGTCTTGTAGGCAACAGATACCATATTTTTCTTGTTAGTTAGGTTTTTTTTAGGCCACCTGGTTTTGTTCTATATCAGTACTGGGAAAACTGAGGAATGTCGATATGGTAAGCTCTCTTAATTGCCTCAGGGTGATGTTACAGTTCTGTTATCCTTACATTTTTTTTGGAAGATCGGTAGTCAGATGGCTTAACAAAGCCATTTCGGAGTACGGATACAGAGTACCAAAATAATTTGCTGCAAAGATAGCCAAACGATGAATAGCTCGGGGGTTGAACAAGGCACAAAACTGACAGCGAGGGACGTCGTGGTCTGGGCCTACGCAGGGAATGCAGTACGAATGAAAATCTGTATGAGGTATTTGCTTTCCACAGTTAAGACAATTGTTAACTTTTACTGACATCGGTCGGAGCAAGAAAAAAGATCCCCAATGGGGTACTTATCTTTTTTTGAACACTTTGGTTCTGAAACTCGAAAACGAAAATTTCAGGAGTCGGCCGACCGGCACTTGCGAACTGCTTCTGCTTCAGGCACCGCACGGCAAGAAAGACTGATGTAATGGCGTCGGCTGCATGTTTTATACCCCTGACGACCTGACGTCATGGAAGAAGAGACAGCATTCGACACAGGAATCCAAGAGTCTGGTATTCAAGCTGGCTGAGGGCTACCTGCAGGCAGATAACCCAAATGTGATGACTGCAACAGTGAAACACAAAGAACATCATGACCTATCGCGGCCACTGGAGCTACTATTTAACTATAATCTTAAAACTGGCTTGTGTCACAAGAATGGAGAGTGGCAACAATCATCTCTCTTCATAAGGGATGGCCATCAACAGATCCTGGAAACCACACACTAATTAGTCTGACTAGTCTTGTATGCAAAGCCATGGAAAGAATTATCATGGCAATGATCAATGGCGACAAAGGAAACCTTCACACACTGGATCCATTCTTGTTTGGCTTTGCCAAAGGAAAGTCATGCCTACTGAACTCAGTGGACTTCTTTGAGAATGTCACCAAGGCAATGAATGAGGGTAAAACAGTGCATATTGTCTACCTTGACTTGGCTAAGGCATTTGATACAATAACCCACTCTGGCATTGTTAAACTTATGGAATTAGGCATAAAACTCTATACAACACACTAGACAACCAACTGGTCCACAGGACCCAGGAAGTTAGGATCCTCTCAAAGAGGCCTGTTACCAGTCTAGTCTCTCAAGGCTCTGTGCTCAGACTGCTCTCCTCTTTGGCATCTACTTCTCAGAAGTCAAGACTCAACTTTATGATTTTTTTTACATGAAAAGCATATGAAAGACTACTACTTTGACCAAATAAAGAGGGAAGCATAAGGAAATCTGTCTCCAGGATCATTAGGGGCAGGAAGAGAGACCAAAACTCCAACTGATTGATGTGCAATACCCTTCTCCATGTGTGTGTGGGGGGGGGGGCAGCCCACTATCCACTGACCATGTGGAAAATGAATCAAACTTTAGAATCTGTGACAGGTTCAACTACAGGACAGAAAGACCAACAAAAGGTTGGTCAGGATTGTCCAGCACTCTAGAGACCACCAATGTCAACAGTAGTAACACCAGAAGTCGTCCATGACTGCATGGAAGCTCTGCAGGCAAAAACATGCCATAAGGCCATTAGGTACAGCAAGAGTATTCATTCACTGCCTCCTCATTCAAGCTACCAAATCCATGACATCCAGGACAGGAATGTTCTCCTCTGAGGAATTACAGATGATCTCTCCCAATTTATGGTCTCCTACAAGGGCTGCAACCAAAGAAGCAGCCACTGCAGAGGTATTTCCAGGGAATACCTGGATGAAGCTACCAGAAAACAGACATCCAGGAAGCAGAGCACATTGACATTCTTACTTACCACTTATGCCAGATGTGACTGCTGAAGTTAGTCACAGATTCAGGACAAAAGCCATCCTTCGCCCCCTCAGGATTATAATGAGGTGGGAATAAACCCTCCATTTCTGTTCTGAATACAGGACATCCTCTATGGCCATCTTCAGAGGCAAAGGTTGGGCTTGTCTCAAGTGGTTTGCTGAAAAGAAAGAGCGCCCCAACAAAGATGCTCTACCTGGAGAAGGACCTGACGGCTTCAAAATGTGCCAAAGAGTGATCACACTTAGAAGCCATTGGTCCTTTCACATGGCTCTCGAACATGGATGAACTATGAGAATTGCTCCCACATGGGAAGTCCCATACAACAGTCAGGTCTATGACAGTAAAGCCAATAAGCAGAGTTGCCCTATTGAGCTCACAAATGGCTAAAACTATGCAATGATTAAGTGCCTTCACTGGGCAGCAAGCAGACTTTGTCCTCTTTTGAGGCTGACTTGGCTTAAAAGAGGATAAGGAGGTAATGGAAAGTGGTGAAAAAACCCTCCACAAAACTAGACTTGTTTGTTTCTCAGGAGATTACAGATCAGGTCCAAAGAGGCCTGGCTGAACAGTATCACACATTGGAAATGGGTGTCCCGGAGTTTTTTTTTTTTTGGAGTTTCTCCTTAAGAGGATACAATCCCAGCCATACCATCCTGTGGAGACGCAATCAATACTGTCAGAACTGCTATGAGGTACATGGAAGCTCACATTAAAATTCTTCAAAAGAGTCTAAGATCTTCCATCAGTCCTGTGCCAGGATTTCTTCAAACTTCTTTACAGCCTGAGACACCCACAAGGACAGAACATGTGTAGATGAGACGAGAAGTCGAGGGATCTAAGCCCTAGTGTGTCATACAAGTTCTTACTACACCTATCAATAGGATAAGACTTCCTGGCAAGGAAGTATGGGAGGGAGCAGCTGTTGCTGACTTGCCATATGGGTGACACCTAGTGGGACAAAGAATAGTTGTGTAAAATCTTATCATAACCATAGATGTCCTCTCCTATGTTGCAGTATTCTTTACATGTGGGAAGTCCTCTGCCCAAACAACCCTACATCCAGCCAGTATACAACAGCTTTTAGCTACTGCAAGGTACATGGGACATTGTACAGATGTGCTGATGTCAGCCATAAAAGGAAGTCCGCACATACAATCCTCAGAAGTGTAATGCCCCAGAAGGAACACCAGACCCAAGGATCAATGCCATCCAAGGAAAGAAACAAGATGTAGGGAAAAGGCGGGAGTGACAGAATACTGCAACATAAAAGAGAAGGACATCTACGGTTATGGCAAGATTTTATACAACTATTCTAGGCCCTTCTATTCAATGTTGCATTATTTTTTACATATGGGAGAATACCAAAGCTTAGTAGGAATGAGGAGAGGAACTTTGAACAGAAGAGCTTTCAAGAGCTTTCAACAAAGACATGGAGAATGGCTCTAGCAAACCCTGCTCTTGATCTAGAAATGGTGTCCAACATGTAATGTTTGGTGAAAGTGTGCACAGAAGACCATGTAGCAGCGTCTAGAATAGAATTAGTATCCAGGCCATTAAAGAATGCCCCTGAGGAAGCCACAGACCTAGTGGAATGAGCCCTAACGGGTGCTGAAAAAGTCTTACCATGGAAATCGTAACAAAACAAGATCGCCTTTGAGATCCAAGAAGGAACTGTCTGTTTAGAGATAGGCAAACCCAGAGCCCTGGGATGGAAAGAAACAAATAGCTGATCAAACTTTCTGACAGATAAATCTGAGTTGTCTATGCACATCCAACGTATGTTAGATCCTTTCACTAGAGGACAGAGAAGAAAGTGGGTAATTGAATAGATTAAGAGACACCTCATTCACCACCTTAGGCATACGAGAAGGACTGTTAAGCAATGAAACTCTATCCTTGTGGAAAACCAAGAAAGGTAGAGAAGCCATCAAAGCTTGAACCTCAAACTCTCCTGGTAGAGGTCAAGGCTAACAGAAGAACTGTTTTCAAAGTACAAAACTTTAAAGAAGCTGAGGCTGCACAGTAAGCTTCTCTAAATCATAGTTCAAATCCCAAGGAGGTGGAACTGGTTTCCTGGGATGTTTCATATGAAGGACGTCTTTAAGAAAACGTTTTACCTCCAATCTGGAGGCTAAAGGAGATAATGGCAGACACAGCTAATAAGTGAACTTTCACTGATGAGTAAAAGCCAAGCCACTGTTAGTAACTCACACAAGTTAGAAAGAACCACTGAAATATCCACTGAAAATGGACCTAGATTCTGTGAAAGACATCAGATGGAAAACCCGTTTCTTTTTAGATAAGTAAGATTTTCTAGTATTGGGTTTCCTGGCTTCCTGCAAAACCCGATGCATGTCCTATGAAAAAACTGAAAGAAATAAAAAAAATGGTGGCAGAAAAGTTCTGAGGATTGTATGTGCGAATGTCCTTTTATGGCTGACCTTCTCAGGACATACATGCAACATCCCACGTACCTTGCAGCAGCTAAAAGATGTATACTGGCTGGACGACTTCCCACATGCAAAGAATACTGCAACATTGAACAGAAGGACATCTAGGTGTCTACTCCATGGAGCTTGAGTTTAAGTTCATGCTGCCATGTGCAAGGTGGCACAGTGAGCAGTGGGGAATGCAGTGTGTGCAGGCATTCTTCCCCTTACAGGGCTGCTATAGTGACCTTGGAAAAGCCACCCCCAGGGGAAAGGGGTGTGTGTGGCTCCACTGAGGGAAAATGCAAGCCACCTTGCAAGATCAACGAATCTAGCCCACTCCCTGCCACCTAACCACCGCTGTGTGCAGATGAGCTCATGGAGAATTCTTGGAGAGTAGCAAGTAACCTGCAGAGCTCTCACCTCACCCATGAAATTCCTGGCTCTTGATACTGCAGAATGAGTGCGCCAGCTTGGGTGGAGACAGACAAACCATCAGTCTCAGTCCTGCAGGATAGGGGCTAAAAGAAAAAATGTAGATTCCCTGTCAGGTAGGAAATAGATGTTGTGTTGTCTGGGACCTATGGCTAGACTGCCTTGAACTTAAGATTTATTATAGTGTTTGTAATAAAGCACTGAGCAAAGGAGCATAAAAAACAAAATAAAACAAAATAAAACAAAATAAAACAAAATAAAACAAAATAAAACAAATCACAAAACTTAAAAAAGTGAATTAAAACAGTAAGTAAATATGTAAAACATGATAAATTAAGATAAAATTGGAAGCAAACAATATCAATAATAACAAATTAATACAGTACCAGTGATTACCAACTAAAACCTTGTCAACAATGAGCTAACTCAATTAAATAGTTTTTCAAAGACTTCTTAAAACTGGACAGTGCTGAGGGTTTCCTTAGTCAATCAGGTATTAGATCCCAAAGAGAGAGACCTTCATAAATAAATGCCATAGTTCTAAAATATTCAAGAACTACTGGAACTACCAGCCCTTGGGAGGCTAAGCACAGTATCAAGTTGACTAGTCATCACAAGACACATGATCCCAGAGTCGGGAAGAACGTAATCTATGTAGGGCAAGATAAACTAATAGAACTTTAGATATAATCCACTGTTTGAGTCAGCTATACTGCTTCCATAGTACTGATGTAATACAATGGCACCTCAACACCCCAGTAAATAACCAGTCTTTGAAGTTTTGTGCTAGTCATAAGAAGTCAAGTTCTGTAAGTTGAAGTCCAGTCTATAAGGATTGCTGGAATCAAACTGGGGGAGTCATGCGTATGTGCTAACAGAGGGAGGCAAGACAGAAACAAGACTCAATGACAGTCAAACTCTAGTCCTTCACTGCCAACTTTGTCATCAAAAACCACCCCAAGTCTTGAAATCCTTTAAACCAAATACAGCCTTCCCCCAAATTAAGTGATGCCTGCAGACAAAGACGACTCCCCAAGTAAAGCAAAAGTTCCCACTGACACTGTTTTGGAAGTGTTATGTTTCACCTGATTACTGACCATCCAGTAATTAACGCTTCCTAATTCTCCTGCAATATGTTAAGAATAAACACAGATTGAGGGAATTAATATCCATGTGCATGTCATCAGCACAATGATACTGCAGTCCTCGAACAAATAAGGCCTCTCATGTCAGGGAATAAAACTGAAACCAGAATGCAGCTGTGATGTATCACAATCAAGAAAAATACTTCTCTTTGTGTGTGTCCGGAGGGGAAGAAGGCAAACAATCTAGCACAACACAAGAAGTACAAAACAGGATGATGCAACACTGGATAAAGGTGGTATATACCACAAAGAGCACAGTCCATCTAAAAGATAAACGACCACTAAGGCTGAATAAATATAAACTTTAATGTCCAAACAAAAAATAAGATGGTTAGCGCTTTCATGATACACAGACCGCTTCTTCAGACAATGAATGAACCTAAAAAACTGCCTTTTAAAACTACAACTAATCACCACCAAGCTAAAATGTACACTATTAAAGGGGCATATTCAACAATAACACATTTAAAACACTATACAGAAAGCATATCTCATAAAAAATATATATACAAAATCAGAATGTGTAAACAAATATCAGCGAATAAGCGCTCGTGTTTTGAGTGCAGGTTTCAAAGACACTGCCTCGTTGATACCTGGAAAATTAACAGCCCTTAATCGTACGATCCAGGTTTGCTCTTGCAGTAGTGTTCTATTAACTAGTCCTCAACTAGTTTAGACCAGTTTACAGGCTTTGCTGTATTCTGGGCTGTGGTGTAGTTCCTGTGTTGTCCATTACCTTACTTGGATAAGAAGGAAGTTTCTTTGCTCACCAGTGGGAGTGGGGAGATTTGAGCAGCCTATCTGTCCCTGAAGGAGTGACCTCAGCACAAGAGCTGTAGTAATTGGTTGTTTTGGACCATTTCTAGCTCTTTTGAAGTTCCCTGTTTAAAATCCGCATTAGCGCGGCTTTGCACGATTGTGCGCATAGTGCAGCGCCGGTTAAACAGGGTTAAACTTTTACTGGCTGCGCCAAGTCTGCTCTTCAAATTTTCCCTTGGAAAGCTCTACTCTTAGAATAACCAGTCTACTCGTTATATTATAAGCATAGCACTTGTTCTCAAAGATTCTCTTCTAAGCAAGCACTCTCAAACTCAAGTAGCACTACATCCACCTACCACCCCAACCACTTCCCTTAAAGGCACAGCACTCTCTTATAATATTCTAGCATGTCGAGTGGTAGATTGCTAGCATCTTCTCCTGCTCAGCTGGTTAATCTGGGAATCTTGAGACAATGCTATAATTGTCTCATGTACACAGACAACCCTCTCCTCCTCCCAACAAACACAAATACATGTGAGAGATGTAACTATATAGCCAAACTGGAGGCTGAACTCTCTCAACTCAGGACTGGCAAGACCAGACAGGAGGAGAAGGTAACCACACACACAACAAACCCAGTCACACATAGACATACCCCAACTGCAAATCAAGCACATAACACAAAAACATACTCGGAGGCTCTATTAAAAAACTTACCAAAACAACAGAGGCTCCCAAAGCAGACAAAATCCACCACCTCAAAATATAACACATGCAACACATACTTCAATAAATCGGTGTGTCAATAAATCACAGCCCTTAAGGCCAAACACTATGCCTGATACACTAGTGATAGGTGACTCTATAGTCAGACACACTGATGTCCCACTTACCAGGCTGAGCAAGGAGAGGAAGCTGCCTATGCGGGGCTAGGATCCGCCATATAACACACGCACTCAGGTCACTCAAAAGCACGTACAAATATGACTCCGTCATTGTCCATGCCGGCGTGAATGACCTGAGACTTACCTCCTTCGACTACATGAAGAGAGACAGAGGAGCTCTCTGATTATGTAGCCCAGGCTGGTATGACCATGACCCTGAGCAGCATCCTGCCCTCACCAAGAATGATGCCACAATACAAAGACAAGATGATCAGCTTTAATAATTGGCTCAATTACTGGTGTCATTCTAGGGGGATCCAATGTCTGTCTGTTTGGGATGACATGCTGGACAAGCCAGGCTTGCACCTGTCACCACTGGGCTTCCGGATATTGGCTAAGGCTCTTGCCACCCCCATAGTGCCTTTTTAGGCAAGGCTCAAAAGACGAACCCACCTCCTTAGAAAACAAAAATGGAAAAAAATTAAGGGTAATGCTGCTCAACGCCAGAAGTTTAAATCTCAAGATGCAGGCTCTCGAAGCACTCCTCACAGTATGGAGAACATCGATGTCTGCGCTGCAACAGAGACCTGGTTCAAGGCTGCTGAGAGCACCCCAGCGCTACCAGGCTTTACCTCGTATCATGCTTTTCGGCCCCAAAACCCGGGCCAAACCACAGAGGGGGAGTGTCCATATTCATCAAGGATACCCACACCTCTAGGTTAGTGGCAACTCATGAAACATCGGAGACCATCCAGGTGCAGCTAACCATAGGCAAAACTGCTATACAACTGGTTGCATGTTACAGACCACCCTCCCAATCTCAAGAACCCCACTCAGCCTTCCTGAAGACATTGGAAGATATGAATGTCTCACCAAATACCATCATATTGGGAGACTTCAACTACCCTAACATAGACTGGATGCACTATTCTAGCCCTAACACCCTAGCCCAAAGGTTCCTGGAATTCATAAACTCAAATGCAATGGAACAGCTAGTCACCTCTCCCACAAGGGGGGGATAATATACTAGACCTGATCATCACAAACATGGGGACAAAATGCTCCACGGAAGTATTGCCCTCACTGGTGAGATCTGACCACAAACTAATCACCCTGGATATACATTTACCACCTCCACCCCCAGCACAAAAGACTACAGTGAGAAACTTCTCAAAAGCCGACTTTACACTTCTCAAGACTGAGATGCTATCATTTAAGCCCACAGGGCCAATGGAAACCACATCCCACAATGCTGAATCCTACACAAATGCTTTCTACGGACATCTCCAAGAATGCATGGATCATGCAATCCCAAATAAAACCAAGACCCTCTCCACCAAAGGAAAGCGTCCTGTCTGGTGGACCCCAGCCATAAACAAATTGTATAACAAAAGAAGGAAGCTACTGCAAGACAGAGCAAAATCCCACAAAGGGAAGGCATCTCTGATCAGCACTAGTAGAAAGCTACGTTCTCTCATAAAAATATCCAAGGCCAACTTTGAGAGAAAAATCGCCAAGGACACACTAAAGATAACAACAAGGCATTCTTCAGATATGTTAGAAACCTGGACGGAAACACTCAGATATGCTCAGAGTTAGTACACAACGACAAAAAATTTACCGAACCCACAGATATTGCCAACATTCTGGCAGACAGGTTCAGTGCAAATTTCTCCCCTCCCTCACCTCCAAAAGAAGAAATACTCATCCCAGCTGAATGTAACGTCCCTGTCATCTCCGATGTCCAGGTGAGAACCACCCTCAGCAAAGCAAAAAACACAGCATCTATGGGACTTGATGGTATCCCGAACTCCAAGAGGAGCTAAACCCGCATATAAAAATGTTACTTAACCTTAGCCTTACTACAGGATATGTACCTGAACACTGGCGTACAGCAACAGTGGTCCCACTCCACAAGGGAGGCTCCACTACAGACCCTGGGAACTACCAGCCTGGTCTGCAAAGCTATGGAAAGAATTATTATGGAACTCAACGACATTGGGGACCTACAGACACTTGATCCCATCCAGTTCGGCTTTGTAAAGGGCAGATCCTGCCTTTTGAACCTGGTTGACTTTTTCGAAACAGTCACTAGAGCCATTGATGAGGGCAAGGCAGTCCATACAGCCTACCTGGACTTGGCTAAAGCCTTCGACACAATACCCCACTCGGGATCATAGATAAGCTAAACAGCTTAAATGTAAATCCATATGTCACAAGATGGGTTGCAAACTGGCTAAAGAACAGAACCCATAAAGTCAAGATTGCGGGAGCCATGTCAGACTCAAAGCCAGTCACAAGTGGTGTCCCACAGGGCTCTGTCCTGGGACCCCTCTTGTTCGGCATTTACTTCTCAGATGTGAAAGCAAACATGGGAGGGTTGTGGCTGACAAAGTTCGCAGATGACTGCAAACTAGGCGCCATAGCCGATACACCAGCTGACACATACATCCTACAGAAAGGCCTCACGAAGCGGACAACTGGTGCGGAATCACGGCCTTAAACTGAATGCCAAGAAATGTATAGTCATCCCCTTTGGGAAAAACAAAATACCCACAAATTATCACATAGACAGTAACCCACTGAGTACCGAAAGTAATCAGAGACCTGGGGACCCAAGTTGATAGTGACCTCTCATTTGACACCCACGTTGCCAAAGTGGTTAGAAAGACTTTCTACCTTGCCCACCTTATCATGAAGGGGTTCACATCCAGATCAAAGGAGGTCATCATGCCCCTGTACTCCTCCCTTATCAGGCCCATGATTGAGTACAATGCCCCATTTGGTATGTACCTCACCCGGCACTTACAACAGCTGGAGAGACCCCAGAAGTACCTCACCAAGAGGATCAAGGGTCTCCAACATATGTCATATGCTGCCAGGCTAAAGAAACTCCAGCTGTATTCAGTAGCATACCGCCTGCTCAGAAGTGATCTGTGCTTGACGTACAAGGCCATGTCCAACCAGGAATTGATGGACATGCTCCACCTCAAAAAATCAAAATCCATAAGAACCATGAGAGCCAAAGATTTAAACCTCAGTACAAACATGAATAGAACATGCTGGAGGGACAGATTCATAACTCAGAGGCTTCCCATACCCTGGAACAAAATCCCAGTCCATGTTAGGCAGAGCCCCTCACTGACTCTCCAAGAGAAATCTTGACGAGTGGATGGGAGATTAAGAAGTTATGTACCTAACATAACGTTCCATGTTAGTTGTCTTCTTCTCGCCTTCTTTCTTGCTGTATGGGTTCGGAGCTGATCCTCGGCTCCGACTCGGCCAATACTAAAGCTCGAGAGCTAATTCCACCGGCTCGAGGCTCCCCTATATCCCACAATGCTAGGCGGTAACTACTCAGATCTCGTTTGATAGCTATACCAAGCAATCCTAGTCTCCATAGAATGGAGTCGGGAAACCCACCTCAAACAATTTGCGTAAAGGAAAGGCAGACCTCAGTAAAGATAGAAGAGGTGGGAGAATGTGTGGGAGTAACAACTTTCGGAAGCAAAACACAAAAGAATTCCTGTCGGTCTGTCCAGGCTTGGGGAAGGAAGAAAGAAGGCGAGAAGACGACATCTAACATGGAACGTTATGGTAGGTACATAACTTCTTAATGTTAAGTTGTCAATGTCGCCTTCATTCTTGCTGGATGGGACCGCACCCCTAGCACCTTATCCCGGGTGGCCTATCGGAACAGGCTCTTGAGAACAGTGGAACCAAATTTGGCACGGCTTCTGGAAACCATGTCCAATTTGTAATGTGAAATGAATGTATGAGGAGAAGCCCAGGTGGCTGCTGCACAAATTGAATCTATCGGTAGCCTGTCCTGGAAAGCTACAGATGTAGCTAATGCCCTAGTTGAATGAGCTCTAGGTCTCAAGGGTAGTTTTTGATGTCTGATCTCATAGATGAAGGTAATTGTAGAGGTGAGCCATCTAGAAAGGGATACTTAAGTGACTGGAAGGCCCAATTTACCTTCCGCATATGACAGAAACAATTGATCAGATTTCCTGAATTGTTTAGTCCTGTCTAAATAATACCTCAGTTGGCGATGAACATCCAAAAAATGTAGCTTTTGTTCTGACCTATTTGAATAGTTAGGGGAGATCAATAACTTGGTTTAGGTTAATTTGAGAAGAAATTTTAGGTAAAAAGGATGGATTAGTGGATACCCTGTCTTTGTGAAAAAGTAAGTAAGGGGGACGACTGCACAGAGCATGGAGTTCGATACTCTTCTCGCTGAAGTTATAGCTACCAGAAAAAGTGTCTTCCAAGAAAGCAACTTCAGAGAACATGAAGGGGAAGAATTAAAGATGCCAGAACCAAGTTCAAATCCCATTGAGGCGGGGGGTCTTTGATTGGAGGTTTGAGAAGAAATACACCCCTTAAGAAGGCTTTACAGAGTTTGTGAGCCATGATGCTGGATTCTGAAACACCAACATGAAAATTTGATATGGCAGCCAATTGAACTCTAATGGTTGATGCAGAAGATCCTAAATGAAAGAGTTTTGCTAGAAAATCTAAAATAGACTGGATAGGTGCAGTAAAGGGATCTATGTTTTTCGATGATGCCCAAAAGGAAAAACGTTTCCATTTGCTAGTATAAATCTTCCAGGTAGAAGATTTATGAGAGGCTATCAAGATATCTCGGACCGAGTGAGATATTGAGGGAAGCCTGGCTAAGGTTGGAATCGGAGAAACCACGCTGTGAGGTTTAGAGAAGACAGAGATTGGTGCAGCTGACCCGATTGATGGGTGATCAGATCTGGTACTGGGTCCAGATGCCAAGGCTGCTCCAAAAGGTAACGATGAAGGAACCATATCTGTCGAGACCAGTAAGGGGCAATGAGGATCATTGTCACTCTCAAGGCGATGGCTTTCTGAATTAGTTGAGGTATCAGTGGAAAGGGGGGGGGGGAGGCATACAGAAGTCCCCGGGGCCAATCGTGGACTACAGTGTCTCTGGTGGGATGGCCTGGTAACGGGAAGAGAGTGAAGAAGTCGTGACACTTGCTGTTTTGGGGAGTAGCAAAAAGATTGCAGCAAGGCTGGCCCCATCTTAGGAATACTTCTAGAACTGACTTCTTTAGAGACCACTCGTGTGGCATGAGAATTGCTCTGCTCAATTTGTCTGCAATAACGTTGGATTTCCCGGGAATATGCGTTGCTATCAGAAAACGCTGAGAAGAGATCGCCCATTGCCAAAGTCTGAGTGCCTCTCGACAAAGGGTATGATCTGGTTCTGCCTTGTTTGTTGATGTACCACACTACGGACATGTTGTCCATTTGAATTGCAATAGTCCCCGTGGGAAGAGAGTGGTGAAGGGCTTGCAATGCTAAAAGCACTGCTCTCATCTCCAAGACATTTATGTGCAAGTGGCACTCGAAAGGTTGCCACGTGCCCTGGACTGTCCTGCCCTGATAATGCCCCCCCCCGATCAGGGAGGCATCTGTTGTCAGCGTGGCAACTGGGAGTGAAGGGTCTTACTCGGAGAAGTTGAGGTGATGTGATCCACCAAGACAGTTGATTCTTGCATGCTTGAGTTATCAATATGGTATGGGACATAGGGAGTTGTTGAAAGGACCATTGAGTAAACAGCATCCATTGGAGGATCCTCATGTGAAAGCGAGCTAAGGGGAGAAGGGGAATAGCTGCTGCCATGAGTCCTAGTACCTTCAACACCAGTCTGGCTTTGACTTTGACACATTGTAAGAGAAGGGACACTTGGTTCCGAATGTCTAACACCCTCTGCTCTGTGAGTCTGGCTGAAAGAGTCTGTGTATCTAAGGTGATAAAAATAATAGACTGACAAGGCGACAAGGCAGATTTTTCGAAATTTATTGAAATGCCTAGAGCTTGACAAGATAGAATGGTGAAGTCCCTGGATAGGAAAAGCTGATGTCTAGTGGTGGCAGTAAGGAGAGCCGTGACCACTGCCATGCATTTGGTGAACACCCGGGGAGTTGTAGTGAGACCAAAGGGCAGGGCCCTGAATTGGTAGTGACTGGCTCCCAGCCTGAAGCGGAGATATCTCCTGGAGCGTCTGTTCATTTTGATGTGGTAGCCTGAAGATCTATCGAGCACATCCAATTGTCCTGACCCAAGAAGGGTAGAATGGACTGTAAGCGTGACCATCCGAATTTTGTTTTGACAAACTTGTTTAAGTAGCTGAGATCCAGTATGGGTCTCCAGTCCCCTATTTTTGGTACCAAAAAGAATTTGGAGTAGATTCTGGATCCTTGCTGGTCTGCGGGACTGATTGGATGACTCTTTTTGATAGCAGCTTTGAAATTTCTAATGCTGCTTGTTCCGGTGGAACGTCTGGAAGGGATCTTTTTGGTTGGGTTGGAATGTGAATGAAGGGAATTTTGTAACCCTCGGATATGATCGACTGTACCCATTTGTCTTGAGTAAGGGAAAGCCAGGCTTTTGGGTACAGTGATAACCTTCCCGACTGCCTCCGAAGGTGGACAGTCGGGCAGCCCCTCAGGGGTGCTGAAAGGGTTTGTCAGAGAACATTTCTCTGCTACCCTGGTTTTGCGGACCTCCTCTGCCTCTAGAGGCGTCTATTATTATTCCCCTCTGCCTCTAGAGGGAATCGGCCTTGTGCGTCAGATGAGACTCCCTGGGATTGTTTGCGGAACCACATCTTTCCTCCCCTTTGACCTTTGGGATAGGGTCTAGAAGGGGTAGAAAAACGGACTCATACAGCACAGAGAGTCTTATACCTCGCACCTGGTCAATGTATCCTTCACCTGTGGACCAAACAATGATGATCCATCAAAGGGAGAGTTGGTGAAGGATGCCTTGAAAGGGTCCGCAAAGTTGCATAGCCGCATCCAGGCGTGCCTTCGTAAGGCAACACCTGTGCCTGCGGCTCTACTCACCCCAACTGCTGCTTATGAGACCAGCCGCATGGAGGAGTTAACGATGGAATTTAGGGTTGCCAACTGGGAGTTCATTGTGTCTTTGAACCCCTCAGCTGTAGGATCCTTCATCAGTTCACCCATATCCTTGAGTAAATCTCTTTGGAGGCAGTGAAGTGGCATAAGTAGTTCAGCGATTGAAAAGGTCGCTGACGAGAACATCCGCTTGCCTACCTGTCCATGGTCCTAGATTCCTTATTAGGAGGATGGACAGGAACGAGATCAGCTAACTCCTTCTTTGTGGCGCAGCCACCACCATAGCATCAACAGGGACACCTTTGGATAAAAACTCTTTGTCTTTGGGGCAGTAATAAATTTGGATGGTCTCCTCGGTGGGTTCCACTGAGTCAGGAGCCGTCCAAGCCTTCCTTGCCACCACTTCCATAAGGGGTCAAATGGAATGGAGGGGACACCCAGGAGGTAGAAGGGCGAGAACCAAACGCCTCAAGATACACTGACTCATCCTCCGAAGGATTAAGGGCTGGCCAGTTCCCCTCTGTTTGAGGATTTCAAGGATGTCAGCAAAGAAGACATCCTCAGAGGGGATCGAGGGACCCTTCAGTTCCTCTAAGTCAGTGTCAGAGGTGATAGACTCAGGGAGTCAATGTGCTTCCTCTTGCACTGCCTCTTCCTTGGGGATCTCCTGCAGGGTCAGGAGAGACCTCGAAGAGGAGGAAATTCAATGGGGAATCTTGAGGAGTTGGCTCTCTGCGTGTGGGACAAGGGGTGAGTAGAAATCACCGCAGGCACTGTAGATGGAGGGGCTGAAGGAGCTGACTGTGGGGCAGAACCTGGTTCTAGCATGCTCCGCATGACCTCGAAGGCACCCCTGTCAGGCAAGGCCGAGGCCCTCGCTCGAAGAGACAAGGACCTCCCCGGCACCGACAGAGGCGGCTCCGATGTCGGAGCCGAACTCGGAGGCGGGGTTGGACAAGGGTCGATGCCACTTGGGCGCAGAGATCCCTCCAGAGAGGAGATCGGGCAGCAAAATGGAAGGTATCGGATCCGGCCGACAGTCATGGCTCCGACAAGCCTTGGCTCGAACTCGGAGTCGGAGGAGGAATGTATTGAATAGCCACTCACTGGTGAGTCGGGCTATGCAGCATTTGGGCCAGTGCCTCGGACTTAGAAGTCTACTCACCACCCTCTGCAAATCATGGTCTGATAATCTGGAAGACCGAGAGGAATGAGTTTTGTGACTTCACTCCGAAAGGAGAGGATCCTGGCGCAGAGTGCACGGATCCGATAGAGGGGACCTGGACCTCTTTCGAATGTGGCTCCAATAAGTATCGGAGCCGACAAAGTCTTATCAGCCTCGGCTCCAGCGGAGCCGAGGTAACAGTATGAGGCTTAGAGCGTGAAAGCTCTGGCCAGAGCCGATGTCGAACCTGCTTAGACTCTCAGCAGTCGACTCAGGAGCAGGAGCCGACTGCTTGGAAGTTTTGAAGGCTTCCCGACACAGATTGAGTCGGGGGCCTTCAGGCTTTAATAAGCCCGCAAGATAAGCTTATTCTTGCGTTCCTGCAGGACTCTAGGGCTAAAACCATGACAAAAGCACAAGAGTCCTGCAGGTGCAAACCCAGGCAATACACACAGAAGTGTGACCGTCTGTCAGAGACATTTTCTGACAGCACGAGTCACACTTCTTGACCTGAGACCTTGTCTTTAGACATCGTGAAGAGAGAGGCTAACACACACACACAATCCAGACACTCTCTACAGAAAAATTATTAAAATAAAATATTACTGTTAATACAGAAACACACACACACAAGCCCCTACAACACTAATCTAATAAGGGACTAGGGTGAGGGAAGGGCCGAAGGCCTAGAACAAGGGTAAAAAAGGAAGGGTTCGACAGATAGGGGTCGATATAACTAAAAGTTAAAATTAAACTATAGGATATCTATTAGAACTAAAAAGGGGGGTTATTAGCAGTACCTAAAGGTAAAATTTGACTAACCTGCCTGAGCCGGTAGAAAAGCGCACCTCGTCAGCTATAGTGGCAAACGAGATCTGGGTAGTTACTGCGTAGCATTGTGGGATATAGGGGAGCCTCGAGCCGGTGGAATTAGTTCTCGAGCTTTAGTATTGGCCGAGTTGGAGCCGAGGATCGGCTCCGAACCCATCCAGCAAGAATGAAGGCGAGACTGACAACTTAACATCGTAGGTTTACCCCGGGGGTCACCCCTGTGTCGCTACTTAACCGAGGCACAGTAAACTAATTTTAATAAGTAAGGGGGTCTTCAATGTGTCACTACTAGACAAAGGCACAGTATTCTAAATTTATCCTATACACCTTAGTACCACTACATGGGGTGGCGAAAGCCACATCTCTAGGGCTAGGCTTGCAAATGCCTCAGGGCAGATAGCCTAGTACTAAACTATGAAACTATAAATCACCTCCTCTAATATCAGGATGCATCACTTCTAAAACGAAAAATGTTAACAAATGCTGCGCATCTGTATCCCTGACATGTCGAGCTAATGCATTACTATCTTTATTATTACAAACATCACGGATATGTTCAAGGATTCTCTCCTTGAACTGTCGGTTCGTTTTACCAATATAAAATGCATTGCAGCCGATGTAGAATGCATAACAAACCACATTACTAGTTGTACAACCAGCATAAAAATCCCTCTCAATACTAAAACCCAAAACCGGATGGCTATATTTATAAGCTTAGAAAACAAAATGACAAGCATTACAGTTCCTACAAGCAAAAGTGCCTTTACGTTGTGAAACTGGTGGATGAACCATAGAATGTCTCCTATAACAAAGTTGCCTCCTCAATGAAGGCATATTTCTAAAAGAAAAACTTGGTACCTGATTGATAACATCTCTAAGCTCATCACAGGCATATAGAATATTTCCATGTTTCTTAACATTACAGATGGCATTAACTTTACTAGAATATGAAAGTACAAATGTAGATTGACTATTTCTTAAACAAAAATAGCCACTGTCGGAGCTGGATAAAGCCCTCGGAAAAAACACAAAAAAAACAAAACAAAAAAAAAATGGTTTAACTCAACCATTACGCTCAGCCCGAACATCTGAAATACATGCATCAATTTCCTCCTCACTATACCCCCTACACAAAAAATCTGTTCTCAAAGTTGAGAAGACACCTTTCTAATGAAGAATCATCATTGTGCAGCCTCACAACTCTAAGGAATTGCCGTTTAAGCACATTCCTAGGAATATGACGAGGGTGCATGCTGGTCTTGTGAAGCAGTGAATTCTTCTTACATGCCTTTCTATAGAGTGCTGTCCTATATATTCCTAAATCATCTCTCGTAATTGTCACATCAAGAAAATTAATCCTCTCAGATGAACATTCAAAAGTGAATTTCAAAAAGAAGGTAGTAGTGTGCAGGAAGTCAACAAAGTCTTTTCAATTTGTGTAAAGTACCATCCCAAAGCATAAATACATCATCTACAAAATGCTTATATAAAAAGGATGTGTGACTTATAGGTGTCAATATTCAACACTTGATATAATTACTACTGTGCCAATGCTAGGTTGACTTCACTCGACTCCTTGACCTGCTCTTTCTGTGCTTCAACTTGATAGGTAGTGCCTCCGATTAAGAAAAAGAAGCCAAACATGCCTCACTAATACTAGATTGTACCACTTGAACAGTGGAACCATTCACAACACCAGAGGCATTGATATCAGAGACTACCTGAACAGTTTGAACAGGCTCTCACATAATAAATTAGAAGTGATTTGTACATTGTTAGAATTGATATTAGAGAATAATGTATTTGTTTTTAATGACAACTTCTATATCCTGGGAAGCTTTTAAGATAAGAGTACACACTGACTTCCAAGATTATCTGTTATGTTTCTGTTACTGACAACTAGTTTTAGTATTAGGCTCCTTAATCTGGAGTGAGCTCCCCAAGTGGTACATTCCAAGAACAGATTTTCTAACAAAACTAATCAGACATTGTCTTACAGAACTGGCTGAGGCCATCTCTATATACACTAAAATAAACAAAGTGACAGCAGAAGAATTTAAATTTTCCAATACTGTATTGGAACATTAAGAAATTTCTGCACTTTTTTCATACTGTTTTGGGTCACTTGCTCGACAGCAACAAACTACAGTATTGAGTTCAACAATGGGATTTGAGCAGTGATGTATAAAGTGTGCAGAGTGATCTCCCTCAAGTGATCAGACATGCCCTTTACTTATTGTTTGCTAACTGGGGTACAGCAGAGATTCACAAGTACCTTTCTCAGACTCAGCCTTGGAGCACTAACTGACCTGTTTAGAGTCTTAAAGTAGGCAAATGGGGAAATGGAACTCAAGTACAGAATGAAGCCTGTTAACTGTTCATATCCCTAACCATTGGTCCCTTAAAATTAGATGGGCTACAGAATATACTTTTCAGACTTCAAAATATACACTGCTCAGTGTTTAAAATGCAGCCTATGACTGCCATTTGGCCAAAAAGTTAAGCATTTCTTAATTTTGTAATCATAACGTATGTTTTTTTAGCCAAGCCTTGTGATGCTGCATTTAATGACATGACATTAAACAAAGTTATTACCCTTGTTGGGACTTATATTTCCTCACAAACCATCTCGGAGAACTTTGGAATTTTTTTTACTGAAGTAATTTATGTTATCCCAGTTTGAAATCATCTACATTTTTGGGGCAGAGAAGGGCCCTAAAATTCCCAAACAACAAAGACATCAAGTAAAGTCAGAAGCTCTCACACACAAGGTGGTGCAATCAAGCAGCCTAATCTCCAGCAAATGCTGCTCACCAAAGAAACGGGGGTGGGTGGCTCAAAATGGAAGACTAGTTACCAGCTCTATGGAATTCCACTGAGCCTAGACCTCCTGAACTCCACATCAAGCCAGTTTATCAGATAATGAGTGTGTCCTCATAAGGGTAATGCCAAACCCAGTTCTACTGCTTAAATTCACCATCTATGCCAGAATAAATGGCAAGGAGGGTTTAAAGCCCTAACACATGACCCTAGCTCCTGGTGCCACATGCAGACAGGATGGGGTGTGCTCATCCCTTGAGGAAGGAACAGCTGCTGCTCTGATGAAAGGAACTTGACTGGAAAGCAGATGCTCATCAGGAAGTGGACAGTTGGTGCTATGAAGATGTGGGGATGCCAAAGGCACTGATGGCAGCCCCTGTTACTGCAAGTGGGGAAGCACACATACATATATAAAAGGGGAATAGGCATCCTTACAATGACACAATTTCTCATATAACCATCAGAGGTAGAGTTAGGCCATAAAACATAAAAAAGCTCAGTGTCAGAATAATGGCAACAGTTAAAACACCCTCTTGGCTGCCTAAATGATAATTTAAAAGCAATGGGTGGTTTGACATTTGACAGGCACTAGTACAAAAAAAAGCATTATTCCAGGAATCGGAGTTCATCAAGTTGAGTTTGTCCCATTCAGAAGGGGCATTACATGTGTTCAATCTCCAGAAGCCCTCAATTCCTGCAAAGGACCAAACTGATCTAGAGGTGACAACCAACAGACCAATCCTTATCTTGAGGGAGGGATCATCTTGAGACTAGATGGAACAAATCCTCTAAGCATTCCAATGATAGCCAACCCCCCCCCAAAGTGAAGGCATCTCAGGTACCAAAGGAACAATGACATCACAATTGTCATTGTAAGGATGCCTATTCCCCATTTATACATGTGTGTGCTTCACCACTTGCAGTAACAGGGGCTGCCATCAATGCCTTGGGCATCCCCACATCTTCGTAACACTACCTCTCCACTTAGGTTCATAGGTTGGTACTGAGCTATCTATCCGAAGGCATATATTAGCCCAGCCACGTTGTGTGGTATTCACCGCCCCTTTAGTAGTTCCCTAGATCCTTGTACCAGCAACTAGTACCATTGGCGCCTATCTAGTAGTGCTGTTGGTGTGATCCCCGGTGTGAACTTTCCGTTACCCATCCACTCATCAAGGTTCCTCTTGAAGAGTGATAGTGAGGGGCTCTGTCTTACTTCACGATGATCATCTGCTTTCCAGCCAAGTTCCTTTCATCTGAGCAGTGGCGGCACGATACCAGGGCACTTCTCTGGACTAGGCTTGTAAAGGCTCCAGGGCCATTAGCCTAGAACACACCTATGGACCTATGACGTCCAACAGATAAAAGAAAAAGGCAAGAATGCTGTCTTCTAATAAGCAATGAAGTCTGGGTTTATTCCGTGGCACCAACACAGAACCCTTCAGTGGAATGATATGCCACAGCAGAAGGGACCTACTGAAAAAGCCCTCTTACTAATCAGATCAAAAAGAAAACTCCCCTAGAATTCCAGGT
Source organism: Protopterus annectens (assembly GCF_019279795.1). Classification (NCBI taxonomy): domain Eukaryota; kingdom Metazoa; phylum Chordata; order Ceratodontiformes; family Protopteridae; genus Protopterus; species Protopterus annectens. Next base: position 533,831,602 of record NC_056748.1, read on the forward strand.
AGCTACCATCTCCCCCACAGGAGAGAACTAGACTAGGTGTCTATGAAAGAAGTACTGGCCCAAAAGAATTAATCAGCAAAGGACACTCAGCATAGTGCCTAACAGGACCATCCTCTTTCTTGCAGACAGACAAGGAAATAGACTCTGCAACATGGCAGGGAGACGCATGGCAATGAAAAAGTGCCAGGCAAATGCTCTGGCTGTTTAATTTGTGCTCCCAAAGGATGAACACATGTAGATAAAGTGATGCAGGTATATGCCTGAGCCCACTTCCCTAGCCAACGCATCCAACAAACAATGAACACAGTGGGGTACAGTTTCTCCATCATGGCAGTTTCCTTATGAAGGCAAATTCTTCTTTGATCCAAGGCACAGGGAAGGTCTCAAAAGTAGCCAGGGATACCTTCTTCATAAGACCCTGGAACTTGACCAAGTGAGTGCCCTAAGCACCAATATGTCCAAAGAACTCATCCAACTGCCAGCCCTTATCCACTCTAGGGGCTGATGCATGCCTAAAGAATGCTGAGCCACTGCCACAATCACAATGAAGCATGCCTTAAATGTGGGAAGAGGTTACATTCCAATCTTATACACAACAGTACCAGGCATTAGCTCTTCTAGAAGCAAAAGCAACAGAGTAAGGGCGGCCTAAAAGCTTGCTCCATAGAAGGGATGGCCACAACCAAGAAATGAAACTTTCAGATCCACTACAAACAGGCAAGAAATTACAAGTTATGTACTCAGCACAACCTAGCATCTGTGTTGTCCATTTTCATTCTTCCTCACTAATGGGTTCAGATCCAATCCATGGATCCGACTCGGCCGGATACACAAGACTAAGGATCCAGCTCTCGAGATCCTCTCTCTATCTATAACGCTATATTCTACCCTCAACTCCTCAGACTGAGATGCTGCCTAATCTCCCACTTTATAACAGAGACAGATATAGACATAATAAATGTCAGAGCTTAAACTTGGAACTGAATGGTTCCAATACAGTCCAATAGACACTTCTAGGAGTGACAAGGATGAGGGATGGATGGGAGGGAAGGTGAGGAATAATGAAAATGGACAACACAGATGCCAAGCTATGGTGATTACATAACTTATAAATCTGATGCCCTTTTTGTTCTTCCTCACCAATGGAACAGAGTCCTCAGCTATGTAGCACTCAGGAGGCCCTCATGAAAGGATATGTCAGGGCACTATTGAACCAAAAGAAGCTCTGCTTCCGGACACATTGTCTAATTTGTAATGTGTAACAAGAGTATGTGTCTTAGACCAAGTGGCTGCAGCACATATATCATCACTGGAAGTCCTTGACCAAAATTCATGTGAAGCAGCCACAGACAGAGTGGAGTGAACTCTACGAGGCTGTGGCAAATCTAGTCATTTCTGAGAATAAACCAATGAAATGCAAATCAGTAATCCATTTGGCTAGTGTAATTTGAGACGAAAAAACTATATGAGCACCTACATAGCTGTATGGACTCTGCAATACCTGACAGGACCAAATAGTCTTTCTCAAGGAAAAGTAAACCTGTCTGCTGGACAGCAGCAATAAATAAACTCTATAATAAAAAGAAAAGATTCATGTCCAGGACCAAGAAGGAGCAGGTGCCAAGTTGGAAGCACTCTCTCCTTTGCCTGAGCAAGCAAATAAGGTCACTGGTGAAATCCTCTAAGGCTAATTTCGAGTCCAAATTGGCCACATCCACTAAGGACAATCACAAGGCCTTCTTCACATATGTCTGCAATCTCAAAGGTAACACCCAAATCTGCTCTGAACTGGTGGTCAATAACACCACATACACAAACGCCATACATACAGCCAACCCGCTGGCAGACAAGTTCAGTGAAAACTTCAAGCCCCCTGTCCCCCCATCAGTAAACCAGGACATCCCCAGGACCTGCCCCCCCCCCTCATCACCAAGGAGCAGGTCTTCAATGCCCTCTCAAAGGCAAAAAATACAGTCTCCATGGGACCAGATAACATCCCTGGCTGTATCCTACATGAAATCAGGCATAAGCTCTCAGCTCCATTAGGCATTCTGTTCAAACAAAGCCTGAGCACCGGCTTTATCCCAGCCGAACAGAGGACAGCCACTGTCATCCTGCTACACAAAGGTGGATCATCCACTGACCTAGGCAATTAAAGGCCCATCACAGCCTAACTAGCCTGATCTGGAAGGCCATGGAATGTATCATCATGGACCTTATAAACAAGGACACTGTGTGGGGTTAAACGTTTGAAGGTTGCCAATTTGGTTTTGTCAAAGGGAGATAATGCCTGTTAAACTTGGTCGACTTCTTCGAAACAGTCAAAGCCATGGAAGAGGGGAAGACAGCGCACACCACCTAACCTGACCTAGCCAAAGCCTTCGACACTACTCCCCACTCGGGCATAATAGATGAACTCTCCCAGCTAGGCATCAACATGTATGTTACCAGATGGGTAGCTAACTGGCTCACTGACAGAACCCACTCAGTCAAAATAGGGGAAGTCACCTCTAGTAGTAGGTCCGTAACAAGCAGTATACCCTAAGGATCGGGCTTGGGTGTATCTACTATTTGAGATATACTTTTCTGAGGTGCAAGCCAAAACCAGTGGTCTGTGTCTGACCAAGTTTGCAGATGACTGCAAGCTTGGCACAGTCTTAAATTCCCCTGGTGATGTGAACGTCCTCCAAGAGGGCATTATCCAAACTAATGACTGGTGCCTGAAGCATGGCCTCAAACTGAATGCCAAGAAATGCATCATTATCCTTTTTGTGGAAAATGCATCCCCACTAATTATCACATTAATAACACCGTACTAAACACGCAATCAGTTATAAGGGACTTGGGCACCCAGATTGATAGCAACCTGACTTTTGACCACCATGTTGCCTCTGTTATACAGAAGGTTTTCTACATGGACCACCTTGTAAAGAAGGGTATTTCACCCAGGAACAAGGAGGTCATAACATCCCTGTACTCCTCCCTTATAAGACTCATTTTCGAGTACAATGCCCCTTCGGCATGTACTTTGCCAAGCACATGCAGCAGATGGAGAAACCACAGAGGTTCCTGACCAAGAAAATCCAGGGTTTCAAACACTTATCCTATACTGATAGCCCTGTCCCTCTACACAGTCGTATACAGACTGCTCAGAGGTGACCTGTGTCTGGCATACAAGGCCATCTCAGACTCAGCCTTGATGGAGATGCTGCATATCCATAAGTCAAACTCCACTCACGCAACCTGCACACAAGGTCTCAACCTGGTCTGTGACATTAATAGAACTTGCTGGCGGGGTAAATTTGTGTCCTAAAGACTCATCCATCTGTGGAACAGACTCCCTCTCAATGTCAAGCACAGTACCTTTCTAGCTCTCTACGAGGAACCTGGACAACTGGATGGGTAACAGAAAATAGACCCCTGGGATCCTACCTGTGTCCCTGCTGGAGTGGAGAAACAGGTGCTGACTTTGTGGGAACATGGGTGAAATTCTTGGCTAGGCTTATAATGGCATCCGGGCAAATAGCCTAGTATCATCCTATGAACCAATACAATACTGCTTGACCCAAGTGGTTAGGGGAAAAGGATACCAACAGCTGTTCAGATTTCCTCAACTGCTTTGTCCAGTGAAGATAAAAACAAAACTGTCTGTGCACATCAAGGAGATAAAGCATGTATTTTCCTTTATTCGTAAATTTGGAAAAAGACTGGTAATTGTATGGATTGGTTAATGTTACTTTCTGTCACCACTTTAGGAAGAAAGGAACAGTTGGTCCATACAGACATCCTGTCCTTATGAAAAATAATGCAAACAGGCTTAGCTGTTAAGAGTCAGGAGCTCAGAAATTCTTTTTACTGAAGTGATAGCTACTAAGAAGACAGTTATCCATGAAAGAAACTTCAATCACATTTGTCTGACGGTCCAAATGGTTTCTGAGTTAATCCCTGAAGGACCACAGTAAGGTGCCAAGGAGAAGGGTCCTTTACTGGGGGTCTCAGGAGAAAGACGCCCTTCATAAAAGCTCTACACAATCTGGACGAAGCGAGAGAAAATAACTTTCCATAAAGGAAATTAGAAATTGCTGCCAACTGAGGCTTAATTGTAGAAAAACTAGCTCCACAGTTGTTTGAAAGAGAAGAATGGCTGAAGATGGTGCTGAGAAAGGGTCAATATTCTGTTTGGAGGCCCAAATAGAAAATCTTTTTCATTTACTTGTGTAGACCTTCTTGGCAGAAGCCTCAGGGTTCTGGGAGGCCAACAATCTCATGGACTGGGGAATAAAGCCTGGACTGTCTAACTGCTACTGGAAGTGTAGAAACCATACAATTAGCTTAAGGGGGTGGAGATTGGGGTGTTGAATTCACAATGGAGGAGAAAGGAGATCCTGAGTGGGTTCCACTATACATGGAGGAAGGGGAACCATATCCATTGAGCCCAGAAGGGGGCAACGAGGATGACTGTACTCTTCAGCCTGCTTGCTTTCTGTAAGAACTCTGGAATCAGAGGAAAAGGAGGGTAGGCATACAGGAGACCCAGGGGCCAATCATGCATCAGAGCATCTTTCGGTGAATCTCCTGGACGGGGGATCAAAGAGAAGTACCTGATGCACTTGTTACTGAGGGGTGAGGCAAACAGGTCGCAGCACGGCTGGCCCCAGAGGCTGCAGATCATATTTCCTGCTGACTGACTGATAGACCACTTGTGAGGCATCAGAATGTTCTACTGATCCTGTCTGCTAATGCATTGGTTTTCCCCGGGATGTGCATTGCAATGAGAAAGTGGTCTGAAGCGATTGCCCATTCCCAACCTTCATGGCCTCTGCACAGTGGATAAGATCGGGTTCCTCCTTGCTTGTTGAAGTACCCGACTGCTGTTATGCAATCTGTTTGAATTGCAATAGTCCCTACAGGAAGAATGCCTTGAAATGCTTGCAACGCTAGAAGGACTGCTCCCATCTCTAGGACACTGATATGCAACTTGGACTCCAGAGGGGACCATGTGCCTTGGACTATCATTCCCAAGAAATGTCCCCCCCACCCCAGTTGGGAAGCATCCATGGTCACTGTGGCAAATGGGGACAGAAGGCTGAACAGTCTGCCCAGAAATAAGACAATGGACTGAATCCATCAATGAACATGACATTTGCAGATTGCAGTGAGTCCTATGGGAAATGACAGGGGCTGATAAAGCATGGATCACTTGTACCAGTAAGGTCCACTGAAAGATTTGCTTAAAGAATCGTGCGAGAGGGACTAGATGTATGGCAGCTAACGTGACCCCAGAGCCTGTAATACTAGTCTTGCTAGAGGAGACCAGTGAGATGGTATAGACTGAACCTGATGTCTCAAAGATGTGATGTGATGGAGAGATAAAGAGGACACCACCTGAGCTGTAATATCCAAGAGAGTCCCTATGAATTTCAGGGTCTCTACCAGGACCAGGTTTGACATGGCATGGTTTATTGAGATGCCTAAAGTACTGGGAACCTGGAGCAAGTAGACCCTGGCTTGTAAAAGTTGATACTGAGATGAGGCGGTGAGGAGCTAATTGTCGAGATATGGAAACACTTGGAATCCCTTGGGGCTCAAATGAGCTGCCAGGACTGCCAGGTATTTGTAAATACATGTACTTGGGGACTATGGCGAGTCCAAAGGGCAGTGCTCTGAATCAGAAATGATGGGCTCCCAGCCAAAAGCAGAGAGGTTTCCTGGATTGCCTGTTTATTTCTATGTGACAGTACACATCCTGGAGATCTATACAGCACATCTAATTGTTCTTGTGCAGAAGAGGCAGAATGGACTAATTTTCTCTGGCACTAAAAAGCATGAGTAAGTTCTGAATCCTCTCTGCTCAGGCTTGCTGGATGACTCTTTTCTGTAACAGCTTTTGTATTTCTTGTGCTGGGTGGAACACAGGGAAGTTTCCTCTTCTGGATAGGAAGAGGAAGGGAAAATGGTACACAGTAACCTCTGGATAGGATTCTTAGCACTCGTGAATTATTTGTGATCTCTCCAGGCATCTAGGTGCAAAGAGAAACAACCCCCAGCTGCCTCCAAAGTTGAACAGTCGGGCAGTACTTCAGTATTGCTGATGGGGCCTATCAGAAAAAGAATCTCTAAAGCTCTGGTTCTGTGCGCCACCTCTGCCTCTAGAATGATGTCTTCCATTAAAATGTCCTCCTGCCTTTAGAGGAATTATTCCCGCGCAAACCCTGGAAAGGTCCCTGAGATTTTCTGAAGCACATCTTACCAACTTGTTGGTTTCTACAGAAGATCCACTGAGGGTACAAAACCTGATTTCTGCAGCAGACAGTCTTCTCCATCTTTTTTTGCTGTGGGTAAGTGTGTCTAACTGATGATCTAAACAAGGAAATGCCATCAAAGTGGACATTGACAAAGGACGCCTTGAAGGGCTCTGCAAAACTGCATACCCAGATCCATGCATGTCTCCTTGTGGCTACACCTGAACCAGCTGCTTGTGAGGTCCCTTCTGATGTATGGGAGATCAGCCTCATCAATGCACTACAAACGACAGCAGAGTGGCCATTTAAGAGGAAGGCATTTTGAAATCCTCTGCAGACATGGACTCCGAGAGAGTGTTGAATAATTCCTTAGTCAGATCTCTCTGTAGCTGAGTGAAGTGTGCCAACTAGTTTAACAACCTCAGAGTGAACGTAGCTGAGGTGAACACTCAATTTTTCAAATCTGTCCATCGCTCTGGCCTCCCTGTTCATTGGATGGACAGAAGAGCTCTGCTTAGCTAGCTCCTTCCTGTTGGCTGCCAGCACCACAGCATCAACTGGGACTCCCTTGCTTCAGTCCAGTCTATCAGCAGGAGGGACAAAAAATTTGTCTGGGTGCTTGGGAACAGGTCTGACAGCTTCCGGTTTTATCCAAGCCCAGTGGGAAACCAAGTCAATCAAGTCATCTGCCTGGGGGGGGGGTGTCACTCAAGACGTAGATTATCCAGAACCAAATGCTTCCAGAAACACGGATTCTTCAGGAGAAGGAGCTTGGGAAGACCAGCCACCCTTTTGTTGAAGATGTCGAGGATATCTCTAAAGGAGATGTCATTGTTTGGCAATCCGAGGGATCAATCTCCCTCATCAAGGTATCAATCTCCCTCATCAAAATCAGCATCTTCTGTGACGAGCTCCATGAGAGAGTCTATGTGCCTCCACTTGCATGTCCTCTTCACAGGAACCTCCTCCAAGCAGTGTTCAGGAGAGAGAGCAGAAGAGGGGGAAAATTCCTCTACAGGAACTGTCTGGAGACTTCCCGGAACTGGCTATTCCTGTGTAATAGATATGATGGGCTCAGAGCTCGGAATCAAAGATGAGTAATATCCAAGACAAGACAGGATGGGTCCCTGCACAGACAGGAGGCTCTTTCTATCACCCTGAACACTGAAGGACCAGGAGAATCCTCTCCCCACTCCTCAAAGCCAAGGCTTTCGAAGAAAGGAGTTTGGGGCAGCACCTAGATCAGGGTCTCAAGGGAAGAATTGGATCCAAGCTGTCTGGAGAAAAAACTCTGAGAGGAAGGGATGAATCCAAAAAATTCATAACAGAGCTCAACTCCTCGGACCTGGCACTGACCTCTCGGTTCTGAGGGTGTCTGAGCAGAACTGGTCAGGGACTCTGTCACAATTGAAAAAGATACTTTCCTTGGATCCGACACTGAACCTCTTGCGGATCTCGCATCCCGAGACTCAAACCACTGGTTGGATGGGAGAAAGAGAGAGAATGAACTCAGCAGGTGCACTCACGGATCCAGTAGGGGCAGAGCTGGCAGGATCCCCATCTGGATCTGAGCCCTGAGACATTTCCACATCATTCTATCCACATCCACCTCTGATAAACTCCTAGAAGATCTGGAAGATGCTGTGAATGAGGGTCTAAGTGTTTCTTCAGAGTCTGAAAAAATGAGTTGGCAGAGAAGGTGACAAGTTTTAAGTGTGTACTCTGGTGTATGGCTTTTCTGTGACTTGAAGTAGATGACAAGGGTGAAATGACAACAGGAGACTAACCTTTCAGATCCAATGAAGGCTTTGGATCAGAGGTGGTCGAATCTGAATTTTTTCTAATCTTGTCCAGCAGTTCCGAAGAAGCTCTTGGGGACTTCTGAGATCTCTTCCTGTCTGAAAAAACTGATTTGGATGTTTTTGACAGCATTTGAGCTCCAGAAGTAGCAGGCAGCAACCCTTTTAAAAGTCAATGTATTGTGCCCGTCTGGTAATGCCCTGAGGATTAAAGGTGTCGCAAATGGGACAAGCTGTGTCAAGATGCTCAGGACCTAGGCAATACACAAACTTCTTGTGGGTATCTTGAGTTTGGGATTTTCTGCCCACAAGAAGTGCACTTTTTAAATCCAGCTGGTTTCTCCGATATAGCCAAGGAGAACACCACAGAGATAAGGGAGAAACAGCAGCAGTAGTATAAGCAACTACTTGTAACTGTGTTTAATAATAGAAAAAAACAGCCTAAGACGGAAAGAAAAAGATATCAGGTATGGTATACCAGGAACATCTAAAACACAAGAAAAAAAGTAAAACCAAAGGTACAAAGACTAGTCAAAGCTGAGTAGACTGTTGAGAATACAGGAAAAAATCCTAACGCCCTGCGACAAACAGACAGGATAGAGGTAAAAAACTACAAGATTTTAGAAAGATTCTAAAGATTTACCTAAATAAATTAGCACACATCAAAAAAGCTGCTTACAATGCTCAAGAGCAGAACCTACATCTAACCACAATGGTGGCAAACCAGATCTGAGGTGTCAGGGATAGAATACAGCATTATGGCTAGCAGAAAAAGCTAAAGAGCTGGATCTGAAGTCTTGTGTATTTGGCCGAGCAGGGACCCACAGATCGGATCTGAACCCACTGGTGCGGAAGAATGAAAAGGACATTAAATATATACTTTGCATAACATCTAATGAGTCAAGGGAAATGCCAAGAAGCATCATCCGAAGGCATATGTACACTAACAATTAATGAATGGATAACTCAGAGGGATCATTTTGGTAAAATCAAGGAACAGATAAAGTAGCCAGTTGACCAGGCAATGGAAAAAAAAATGATTATTGTCTGGGGAACCCCCATGAGATGGGGTGCTCCTCTGGCTTTCCACCCCACCCAAAGAAACACACAGGAACAAACAGATGGACCACAAGTGAACACTACCCAGAGAGCTGGCCTGACCTCCGAGCTGCACGCCCTAGCACACCCACAGTAAGTGTAAACAGCCACCTTCATTCTTTCTCTCATTTAACTTTAAACCAAAGGAAAAAAAAAGACAAAAAAAGTCTGGACATAAAATGCAGGAATTTTTAAAGGTGGTATGGCAAACATCTAATGTATTGGGCACACAGACAAATGACATCATGATGGTATGATTTAGCCTGTCCCTGTATGATGATGTGCGGAGAAAAAAAAAAGTATGATGGAGGAAAAAAAAAAAAAATAACAACATGACCCTTCTCATGAAATTGTTATTCATGACCCTTCAATCAAAGGTTCAATTGTAGGTATTTGTTCAAAGGTTCATAGGGTTAAAGGTAGGTTATTGGGTTAAGCAAGTTTAGATTCAAAGGCCCCTGCTTATGTAAGGCCCACAGAAGTGAGCCCAGGTGTATTATTTATTTCCCATCCACCATCCAGCCCACAGTGAGGAGTGCTAATGAGATCTCCTCCATCCCAGATTTTTCTTCTTGAAACTAGCTAATGAGCCAATATACATAATGCATGTCACAGTCAACCCAACATACCACTATGCCTCTCCAAAACCACAACCACCCCACTTGTGATCCAGAACAGTCCCACCATTCCTTACATTTCACATAATCATACCATACAGCCATGAGATGTTCAAAATCATATCCAGTTTATAATGTCTGGCAAAGATGACCAAGATGTTACAGAACCAATTTCATCAACTGAGGAATTTCTAAAGAAGGTTGTACAAGTGGTGACAGACCTAGTAGAATAAGCTTTATATAAAGAAAAAATAGAAAAAAGGAGAAGGAAGTAGCCATCAGAACACAACATAGACTAGACCTACAGACAGACAACTATTCTAACAAAAACTTTCAAAAATCACTAAAACCAAACTAAACCAAATTCAAAAAAAATATAAAAGGCATTTCATATACACCCATTATATCACAAAAATATCCCCATAGATATTATATATTACACAGGTCATCTAATATCCCATCTTATACCTAAAAAACTATTATAGCCAGGGAATAGGCTCCATTATATAATATCCTTTTATAATCCCCTTGATTGAACTTGAATACAGGAAAATAAATTTATTATTAGCAAAATTAGTATTTCATCATTTTGGTAAAAGAAAGTACTTCCACATTATTTACATATTTTCATCACTGTAGTGGTGCCAGAGTTGGTATATTTAAGTAAGGGTGTGTGTGTATTTTTTCTGTACCCATTTTTCGATAAAGCCCCATTTTTTCTTTATGTAAAGTTGTATTTTTTATTTTATTTATTTTATTTATTTTGCTTTTTTTTTTTTTTTTCCTCTAAAAAAGCTGCTCAAAACTTTTCACTCAGTGTTCCTGATTTAACATAGACAGGCTTAATAATACATGGAATTCCTAAAACACAATACATCCTTTAAAACATACTCAATCAATCTCCATATCTAGTCTCCTCAACTCTTCTGGATCTGTCAAAGGCATTTGACACTATCCTATTCCAAACTCTTGAATGCCACAGCTGATTTAAGCCTTAGCCAGACAGCACTAGCCTGGTTTAAAGACTATCTGGATGGCTGTCAACAAGCAGTATTATGGCAACAAAATTTCTCCCCTCTTCTTCCTGCAACATTAGGAGTCCCATAAGGTTCTATCCTTGGCTCACTCTTCTTCACAATCGTCACTAAAACTTCATACAAGTACAAAAGATTACACACTCATACAATATGCAGACGATTCAACCCTTATATGTGCTGGTCCTACCCTCCAACAACTACAACAAATTACCCAACAGTCATTTGCATCTATTGAAGCTTGGCTAAGTAATACCCAACTAATTTTGAATTCGAAAAAAAAAACACAATTAATCCTATTTCATCCTACTAGTGCCCCTGACACCCCTCCAGCATTCATAATTATCTCGGCCAATAATACCATTATAACTCCAGTTCCCAGTACTAAGCTATTAGGGGTTACAACTGACCAGAATTTGCTATTTGATGCTCATATCTCACAGTCCATTAAAAAAGTACATAAAAACTAGGGTGAATCTAGAGTAAACATCATCTCACAGCAGACACCACAGTTACCATTGCTGGAACTCACCTTACCTCAACCTTACGTTACGTATCCCCAATCCTTACCAACATTAGAAAGGCTGATATGACAAAACTAGAAACCTGTTACAATAAAACAGCAAAATTCGCAACAGGTGGCAACTATAGATCCCACTACTGCCACTCTCTTAGAAAACTTTCATGGCTTGAATTCCCCTCACTGCTAAAATACAATCAGCTCAAAATGGTCACCATATTATAAACCAGCCTGAAATAACTCCAGCCCTAAAGAACGTACTAACAAATTATTCCAGTGAATGTTGTCTTTGTTCTAGCAATAAGGGACTACTAGAATTGGCAAAAAGCAAAAAATCACATTGGAGATGCCCTCTACTCATGTTACATCGCCAATAGTCTTCCATTACACATCAAAACCAATTCTAATACAGAGCAACTCTGCCTCATGGATATGGCCCATGTACTGAACCCCCAGGATAAAAAAAACTACTAAATTAAAAATAACCATAACACCATCTAACTCGTACCATACCAGACAAATACTTTACAAAAGTTAATATTTCTATTCTCTTCTGCTATCATATTTAGTTTAACTAAAATTCCTTCTAGCTCCATCCCTGGAACCTCACTACATACTTATCAAACATATTTACTTCTAGTTCCCTCTCCTCTCCCTCTACACATCTCTTAACAATCTCATAGCCATGCACCTGGTAAAACCTGCACTAAAGTAACCAGTTAGAATAGAAGTACCTATACAACTGTTTCTTCTCCTCAATAGTAGCCTTAGCTACTAGTCTGTCTTTTGTCTATCCTAATACTCCAACTGTAACATTTTTTTTGTCACAAAATGAAATGTAACTTTTTATTGCTTCTCTTACAAAATATTACGTAATGTTAAACTTGTTAGCTTCTCTTTTGTAAAATTAAGTTTTAATTCTTTTAAGTCTTGGAGCTTTTCTCCCCGGGCCTCCGCTAAAAATGGACATGTTGTCCAGTCGGACTTGCCCGGTAAACAAATGTAACAAAGTTTGGAATCCTTTCTGAATGATTTAGTTCTGTGAACATAAAATCTTCACTATCCATAAACACCTACGGTATAGACAATATATTCCACCTTGTTGGAATGTTTCAGAAAAACATACAGTTAAATGGGATAGCTTTAATTTGATTTGGATACCACCTAAGGAATAAAGACTGGATTTGTGCGCAGTTATATCCTCTCTTTGTGGCCAAGTACAGTGGAAAAGAGGATAAAGCTTGTAATGCAAACTCTTACAACTAAAAATACTGCAACCAGAAAAACAGTCTTCTAGGAAAGGAACTGGAATGGGGCAGTTTACACAGAGCATTAGTGAATGCTTCCAAAACAAAATTAAGGTTCCAAGAAGGGATGATTTCTCTGACTGGAAGACAGATGACACATGTTCACTTTATAAAGACTTTACATAACTTGTGAGAAGACAGAGTGGGAACCTACCTACACGTTTGTGACAATCTGATATGGTAGCTAACTGAACTTTATCTGATAGAGAAACTGGAACCTGAATCAAACACGTCAGCAGTATATCTCATGTATGTCTGAGACAGAGGCATTAGAAGGGTCTTTTCCCTGAGATGCTGCTCAAATAGAGAAATGCTTCCTTATGCTACGGTAATTTTTTTTTTGTAGACTTCTGTGACGCAAAAAGGACATGAACAATTTTGCTAGACAAGAAATGGTTTCTCCATTTCCACTAATGGTCAAACACCAAGCAGTTAACTTCAGGTGGTGTACATTTGGGTGAGGTGAACTGGAAGGGTGAAAGAGAAGACCCTTCTTGAGATCCAAAAGCCATGGGGGCTTCCTGATGTGAAGCTTCAGCAGGGAGAACCAAATTTGCCGAGGCCATATGGTGCAATGGAGATTATGAGGGCTTTCCATCTTGTTTCTTTCTGCATGAACCTTAACATGAAAGAAAAGGGAGGAAAGGCATAAAAGAACCCAAAAAGAACTGTCTCTTTCTGACTTTCCCTTTGGGGGAATCAGGGCGAAAAAGCTGCTGTACTTTGTATTGGACCGGAGGGGCAAAGGGGTCACAGCAAGGCTGGTCCCAGAGGTCAAAAATGCACTGAGCAACTACTGGATTGAGAGACCCCAAGTGAGACATCTGAGTTGATCTGGTGAACCTGTTGGCAAGGCAACCGGGTCCACCTAGGAATAACTGATGTGAAGCAATCATCTACTGTCATATTTTCATGGCTTCTCAGCATAAGTGATGAGATATGGCTCCTCCTTTGTTTGTTGATATTCTGTAATGATAGTTGTGCTGCCTGTCTATAATAAAATCACCACTTGAGGTAAGAAGTCCTGTAGTCCTTGCAATGAAAGGACTGTGGTCATCTCCAAAATATTTATATGAAGGTTGGTCTCTTGTTGATTTTCAATACCTTGGAACATTTTCCCTTGAAAATACTACCCCCACCTCAGAGAGGAAGTGCCTGCGGTTACCACTGCAATGGGAGACTGCATACCAAACAGTCTTCCTAAATAAATAAAAAGGGGTGGGGGGGGCTATCATACTGAGAAGCCTCTGAAGAATTTTCATATGAAACTGGGCAAACTGCACCTTGAGACTATAGGAAGACATGACATGACTACAGAAAGCCATGATAACCAGGACTCAGAACTAGGATTACTGCTGGAGAACTGAATTAGAAAAGAATCTACACTGAGCTCTAAGATTTGGATTCTTTCCAAAGAAAGTGTTACTACATACAATGCTGCTTCCAGATAGCATCTTATGAACTGAATTGCTTCAGATGGTTGAAAGTTTAAATTTTTCATAGTTTACAGAAATGCCCAAGGACAGGGAGTGTTGCAGCAAGTGGTCTCTGGCTTTGAGCAAAAAGCACTTGTGGCCACAAGGAGACAGTCATCTGGATATGGAAACATGAAAATCACTGTGAGTTGCAGATGGGTTGCTACCACAGCCATGCAGTTGATGAATACACCTGTAGGGCTGTGATGAGGCCAAAGGACAAGGAAATTGAACTGAAACTGACTGCCACCTACACGGAAGTGTAGCTATCTCATGGATGCTTTCGATATCTTGAGTTAAGTATCCTGGAGATCTACAGAACACACCCAACTGTTTCTCTGAAGGCAAGAATTGCATGCACTGTGACCTTTCTGAAGCTATAATCCCATGACCTTGAAAGTAGTCTGAATGTCTGCTGGATCTGAGTAGCATTCATCAACAGCCTGGCCTGCTATCCCCAAGGAAGAAAAGGTTAGCACTGATGAAAGCAGCCCTGAGGACAGTATCAAAGGCCTCAAAGGAGGGGTTCAGCACAGACATCTCCAAGGCTGAAGTATGACACACTGAAAAGGGAGCCATATGAGATGGCTCCGAGGATGGTCCCAAGACCAACTTGACTCTGAAGGCCTTGTCTACAAGTGCATCAGATGTGGAATCCCTGGAGCCTAAATAGATGGACTAGCTGACCCAAAGGGAGCAGGCTTTGACTGAAGCATCTGCTTCAGGGTCACTGGCTCTGAAGCATGGACTGGTGAAGGAGCAAAAATGGACAAGGAACAGGCGGCCCAATCAGCTCTCAAGATACAGGGATATGGGAAGGACACCCATCTCAATCTGGGCCTTTAAGAATGGCCTCATCAAGAACTCCCAATCTGTACTTCAGAAGGACTTGGAGTGCAACAACATACATGGAGGTAGAGTAAAAAAGAGAGTTCCCTCTCAAAAGAAGTCCTACTAATCATTCACTTACATAACTTTATTGGGAATTACTAAAGGCTTTTGGTGTCGAAGTTGAAGTAGAAGGTTTGGTCGGAGTCAGAAAGGAGGTAGACCCCAATCTAGTCACCTCTGGATCAAATGAAGCATACACTTCATTACTTTTTCTGTTTCTTGGATACTTTATCTTCTCCTTATACTTGATTTTTGTCCTCAATTTTATCCTTCTAGTCTAGATCTGTGTCAAGCTCAGGAGGTAGCAAACCCTTTAAAACTTTCTTTGGTCAGATAATGCACAGGGACTGAAGGCCTTATAAACAAAGCAGTCTGACAAATGCTCCACCTACACACACAACCCACATGCATTCTGGGAGGGGATTTGTGACCACACTTGGAACATCTTCTAAAGCTCTTTTCCATTTTCATTGTGAAGAATGGGGACCTGTAGCCAGCACAGCCAACAAACAAGAATACAAAAACTATGCAAAAACATACCTGAAAGAAAAAAAAAAAAGAGAAACTACTTTGTTTCTCTATCTCTAGCTGTCTTTTTTAAATGACTAACAGTTAAACTAATAGCTAACAATGAGTGTTATTAGGCCAAGTGCCATGTAACACTAATAAGCTATAAGTGAAACAAATATTAAAAAACAGGGTAAATTAAACAATTAGTAGATGAGATGGTTAACAACTGTGATAAGAAAATCTGTCTCAAAAAATGAAAAATAATTATTGAAGTGGAGCACTTAGCTTGCTTTGGCAAGACCTGCATCCAATCACACAGGTAACAAATGAGATGTGAGATAATTAGTGGCATGGATGCAATTTGGGAGGAAAACATTAAAGGAGATTGAGGCTGGAGCACTAGTTTTGTTGACTTATATTCAACAAGTGGCCTGAAGACTCATCATATGGGATGAATAGGATCATACACACACAGGATCATACACACACTACAAAGAAAGCGAAGAGGTGAGGACTGAACTCCAGAGCTGTAAGACAGAGCGTTTAACCACCATACTACCCACAGTCATCAGTGTAAATTAAAAACTTTCATTCAGATTTACGCACAAATAATTTAAAACTACAGTAACAGGTAAATCAAGGATAAGTGTTGTCCCTCTGAATTAAGGAGAGATGAAATTCAGACCCAGAACACCAGCAGCAGTCAGTGAATCAGAGACAGGGTGGGTAAACAGGTTTGAACTACACAAGTGCGAAGTGAAACGGTGGAACAAAACACATGGTGTCAGCTAAACAGCACACCGATTGCTTAGGAAAGGACAACATTACAGTTCTAAACCTACGGGACAAAGCAGTGCCTAGGTCTTTTACATTTCATCACAAACTTTCATGACTCAAGTGCAAATCATCCAGCTAACACTTTCAGATATGAACTTTCCCTTCACATTTCAGCAGCAAAGATGGAAACATATGCACTGGCTGGGATGAACAACAGTCAATCATTCTCATGTATACAAGAAAAGTTAGTACATGGTAAAGGCTACATTGCACTTTCTGTCAGAAGTGCTTATCTAAAAATTCACAACAGGAACATTTTTATTTTTAGTCAAATAAGTTTACTACAGTCACTACAGGAGAAAAGTTAACTCACAAAAGGACCTTAAACACAGGCAATGTTTTCAGATTCTGTACAATAACAAAACTGTGGCAAAAATATGGCAAAAAAACTTACGGTTGTGCCAGCTAAGGACTGTACAGCCAAAAACCCTGTGCCCTGAGGTGTGATGGGACCTATGAAACACGACACAACTTACATTAATAATGGAAAACACAACCTACTATCACTTTATTGCCCAAAGCTTCTTGAAATGGTCCAGTACAGATGTATAAAATAAATCCCCCCCAAGATTAATAATTAATTAAGTATATAAGTATATGGTCAGATAATAAATTCAAAAATAACTGTTTTGCTGTAATATTGTGGAACAGATGTTTTGTGCCCTTTAGGTATTTTTAAGCTGTGTTTAACAACCTACTATCACTTTATATGTACAGAGTGCCACTCTACACTGACAAATCATCATACCCTAAGAAAATACGAAAGAACAAATGAGAGAACACTGCACATGACACAATGATGATAAAAAATGTAACATTCTCACACATGCAACTTTATGCTAATCACCTGTGAAACAGGCAAACTTAAAATTATACAAAAGTAATCAAACCATATTAACAAGTTCACATTTACAAACATTACACATCACATATAATGTTATACATCTTCTATTAAAAGGAATATCACAAATTACTCCGTTCCTGCCTTTAAACCTCATTCCTCTTCCAAAGCATTTTTCGGCATGCACTGTCATGCATGAATGGGCGTGCCTTCGTTGAAGGTTGGCATCTCGGCACCGTAAATCTACTGCCAATCATTAGCGGACCGGAGTTACGCTGTGGCAACCCCTAACCAGAAAATGCCAAAAGAAGAACAACTGTTTCCACAATTTCCATTTTTTATGTAATTTACTCCTACCCTTTTCTGAAGATTCTACTTCCTGTTCTTTTATCTGTGTTACAATATTCACTACTTCAAGTATAGTTGGTCTAGATTTTAATTTCCATTTTCTAGGGCTTGCTTTTTTGGCAGCCACTAGAATTAAATGCAACAAAGCCTTACTTTGTCTAGGTAATTCAGATCCTGTATCCCAGCTCAAAAAAAAAAAAATAATTTCCTTAGTTGCAATCATTTACTTGCCCAGTATTCCTGACAGAGTATTCTGGGGGGAATTTTAGTCAGCCAACAGTTACCTCTTTCTTCCCTCATTATGTCTCCAACACTTGCCATCTACCAGAGGAAAAATTCACTGCTTGGGGTATAAAATTATCTATGCAAATATTTCCAGGAAAAGATCCTAATCTTCTAGAGCTTATTGCATATTTTGAAGGCATACATGTCTTCCCATTGTTTCTTTGTGAATTGAGTATCTAATTTCTCTACCCAATCTTTTCTGACCTCTTTTGATTGATTCCTATAGTTATTGTGCAATATTTATACGTCCTACTAAATATACCTTTAACAGCTTCTATTCTATATTCAATTAAAAACTCTAGCAGTGCAGGTCTTTTATTTAGAATTCTCCTATCCCTTTGTCTTTGCCTACACTCATATCAATCCTATATAGGGAGGCAGTCTCTAGCCTGCAGTCCAAATGTCTTCTTGGCCTCTTCCCATTCTATTACCTTTACTTCTCTAATTATTTGTTCCTGACATCTTGGATCCTTTGCTAACTTTCTCTAAATTCCAGCACCCTCCTGTGTACTCCCTGTACCCATAATTGCTTTCATCCCTATTGGCTGGCACCTGTTTCTACTCCCGTGCTAGACTAATTTTTAATATACTTTCTACTACTTTATGAGTGTAATATTCTGTATGACTGTTATTCTCCTTAAGAATCTGCATCCAAAATTCCATTCTTTATGTCTTGAATTAGTCCTCTGCTTCATCATCCCTTTCCACTTTGAATTATAACTTTCTGCTTAGTTTAAGCATAAGACCCTTAATTGCGTAGCTCTAAAATATCTCTTCAAATTAGGTAGTCCTAAACCTCCTGGTTCTGTTGGGAGGATCAACTTATCCCACTGGACTCTTGCCCTCTTCCACACCCAAATTAATTACTGTCCAAACCTTCTCCTCTGATTGATAAAAATATGCTTAACCTATGTATAAAACCAATGGGACTAAAAACATTTTACTGCTTGCATCTTGATATCCATAGCCATAGGCAAGAGCTTCCAGTTCCTCAGTTCTTGCATTATCTTTTGTCTCATCTCTTCTCACCTATCCTTAGCTGCCATAATCACATCCTTTTTAATCCATACTCCTAAATATTTCATTTTATCATAACCCCATAAATATGGGTATTACTGGACCAATTCATCTGTGGCTACATAGCTTATATGTATAGCCTTTGTTTTATCTTCATTATTTTTATATCCTGAAAAAAACTTTGAAGTGTCTCAGAATGTTCTATAATACTGAAATGTCCTTTTCTGGTTCCATCAGGTACAAAATATCACATGCAAATAAAGACAACTTTTCTTGAACACCTTGCCAATTATATTTTCTTTACCAGTGTTTCTAAACAATGTAAACAACAAAGGGAAAGGTGTCACCCCTGCCTGGTTCCTCTGTTCAGTCGACTTATCAGAGAGGAACTCTCTCACTTTAATGTTTGCCTCCAATCCCTCACATGCAATAATAAGGTTAATTAGAAGGTATCAGGAAATGCAAATACTTCCATTGCACTACTCATAAAACCCCTGTTTTGCCTCCCCCTCCACAAAACCACACTGGTCCATATCTATCAATTTTGACATCACTTTTGCCATTCTTTTAGTCATTTCAGACAAATACTTTATAATCATGGTTTAGAAATGGAATGGGGCTATATGAAGCTATTTTGATAGCAACCAGTTTTCTATTTCCAGCACATGACTAAACAAACAGTGCATGAACAAGCAAGGACATGCATTAGGTCTAGACATAAATTATGTTTGGGGATAAATGTACTTCACAAATCCCCACTGTCTATATAACTTTATGCATTTAAATTAGGTTTAAGTGAGCATATTGGAAATCTGTATTTGCAACTGAATCTCTGGCATTAAGTCAATCAAAGTGCTGATGTCCACGAAATCGTAGATGAAGTCTGAAAGTTAGAATTGGTCCCAAACAGTTATAACAAGAAACACACCAAAAAGTGAGGCCATTAACAAGCTATCCTGTATCCTCCCCTTATTTAACTATTCTAATTCTAAAGTTGCACACCCTCAAGGAAAGCATCTTTTTTTCCAAGCTTATGCAATCTCTGAGTCAACATCAAAAGCAACTTTCCAAAGCCTGACGTTTCATTCACAACTACGTGAAAAGTCAATGCTTTCATTATAGCACTGCACAACAACATTTGCACCACCAGAACTTTAGTAAACTCTTGACACAAAGCTAGATCTTGTTGGCTGCACTTAGAAATGTCAAAAATCAATAGCTACAGATTTGTAATGCTTTCACAATGGACAAGGAAATTAAGAATTCTTAGATGAAACCAAGATAAAGAAAACCACTTTCCAAACAGAAACAAAACAGGAGAAGCCATGTGTTTCTGTAGGCAGTAGCTAGCATGGGTCCTAAACTACTGCTTTCCTATAATTCCATTAGTATTGTAAACCTCCTATGTCCCTTCTTCAATATGACCAACTCATGCCTCAACCTATCTCAGCTAACTGTAGAGGTGACCATCTTGCTATGTCCTGAGCTACAGGTATATCCAAATAAACTATTTTTTCCCTCAGAAGTGACATTGTTTACTTGATGTGAAAAAATTACCCCATTTTTGAGTAGCCACTGGGAATAAACAGATTCCAATAATGCAGTCCTGTCACAAAAGTCTACAAAATGTTCTGAAAAGTGGTTGAAAATGCATTAAGCCTTCAGGTTTTTACATTCATTTGCTGCGTAGTGCACTATGATGATCTTTGTCACTAACATGCTATGAAGGGGTGGGTGCATAT
The DNA here is from genome assembly GCF_019279795.1 of Protopterus annectens. Taxonomy (NCBI): domain Eukaryota; kingdom Metazoa; phylum Chordata; order Ceratodontiformes; family Protopteridae; genus Protopterus; species Protopterus annectens. The sequence goes on from NC_056748.1 coordinate 533,852,165, forward strand.
CAGAATTTTGGCTCTCCAATTTGTAAATCCCTGAAAATGCAAATGAGTGGTAAAATCACCCTGTAAACCTCAACTTAACAGGTGCAATTTAAATCAGTTTTTTTCTACCAGAATGTTATAGGAGCACAGAATTTCTCTACAATATAAATGAATGGGTGTTATTCAAATGTAGAACAGTTTAATTCAACTTAACTTAAATGCATAATATGAATAAACATGCTATTTTTTTCCATCATAATCAAATGGCCTAGAATCAATTTTTTTTTTTTTTTTTTTTTTTTTTACAGTGCCAAGCGGTTAACCCTGAAGCGACACCCAGCTTATGGTCAGTGTTCTTTCTAGAAGATACTGTGCTCCACAGCTGATGCCTAAAGAAGTTGGTCTACACAAATATTCTAGAGTCTGTGTTGTTGCCCATGACTCCGGACATTTTGTCTGCATTCTGCTAGCAGACTCTCAAGCCCCTTTGGGAGGACCGAGTTGAAACCCAGAACCTTACACCCTTGAAAAGGAAATGCAAGCACACTTCTGGGAGGAATCTTACAAAAACGCAAGGAGACTATGCAATCTTCATACAGACAGTAAACAGAATTCAGAATTGGATCCCAGTCCCTGGGACTGTGAAGCAAAGACCTTACCCATTATGGAACCATGAAGTCCCATGAGACAGATAACAAGATGCACACTACAGGCCAGATGAAAAACAGAAGGACACCAGAGCTGAAGCAAGCATGGTCCCAACTACAAAGAGGGTCAAGGACTGGTTCCATTACATGTGCAGTAAAGTAGAAGACAATATAATAAAAGCAGATCTGGGACAGACAGGAAGAAGGAAAGAAGAGATGAGGACATCCAGACAAGAAATGGATGGACTATGTGAGAAAGAACTTGATAAAGTTGGGCATGGCCTTTGAAGGAGATAGAGTGGCAATGAAAGGGGTGAGGAAGCAAACAGCTGACAAGGTTGGAAAAATAGGAAAAAGGAGCTCCTATCACAGTCTCTAATATGCTACAGAATACAATTTAACAAAATGTATGAAGTTTTACTGAATACTTTATGTATATATTAGAACTCAAGCCAGATGTGAAAAAGTTATTCTTACTGTAAACTACAGCTGTGTGGAAGAGAGGATTTATGCATGCTGCACGTTTTTCTGCTATGTAATACAATACAGGATACAAATACTTTACATGCACTATTATTTTCATTTTTAGCCAATAAAGTAGCACAGTTTTTGCAGGGGAGGCAATCCTCATGCCTCCCTCACATGCTGGTAAACTACAGTTGTGTGTTAGTAGTAGAGTCAATGGTGCAACAGGCAGCACACTCACCTTTGGTGCAGCAGGCTGTGGGTTCTATTCCCACACCAAGTAGATCGACTGCTTTCACTGCAGTGCAGCACAAGGGGGGTACTGCACTCCTGAGTATGCAATTATTTGAACGAGACATTAAACTGAGGCCCCATCTGCTTGAGTTGGTGGTACTTCAGGTGGATGTAATGATTCCCACAGCACCTATCGAAAAGAGTACAGGAAGTTCCCTGATGCCCTGGCCAAATTCCCCCTAGTAGTATAAATACCACCCCAGGTTCATCCTGAAAAGAGGATACTAGCCTAGTGAAATTAGCCCAGTCAACAAAGGATAAATAAATAAAATAAATAAGTGTATTTGGCACAGTAGTAGATCTTTTTAGAAGAAATCAGTGCAACAGTAAATCTTATCATCAGAGTTAAGTCCTGCCCAACTTACTCCATCCTGGTGAGGTTTTATTTTTTTAATTAGCGGATTCTGTATGCAAATGAAATGTGACAGTAGTCTCACATCGGTGTTTCAGAGATGCATGATGGACAAGATTACCATATATGGGCAGCCCCACTAGGACATTAATTCCACTATTCAAACTGCTCACAGATCTTCATAGGGAGTAATTCTATAATTCCAGAGTGATCACAGTGATAGATTTTATGCATAGTTTAATATTAAGATAAAATACATACAATTTCTTTGATGGAAGGTAGAAACATTTATGTAAAATTTCAATGACTGCTCCTTGAAGGCTTACTCTTAAGTGTACTTATTCACAACTGTACTATTTTCTACAAAGATGGTTACTGTAACAAATTTTGATATTTGACTAGCATCCTATACAATACCAAATTTCTTTGGTAGTATGAAATATGAAACTCTACCAGAACATGAAAGGTAGCTTTAGCTTTATATGGACCTTTAAAGCATACTGATACCTGTATATTACGTACTAAATTTCTCCAAACATTCACTTTCTCCATGCATGAGACCATAGTCTTGCATGACTAAAATAAATTTCAGAATGACCAAGCAAGGCTTACTTGGTCTTTTCTAAGGCAAATGGACACTCTACACTGTTGAGAGAAAAAGCCTGCAGATAATTGTCTTCTCTTTTGTTTGAAAATGCCAACAAAAAATGGATACATGCAACATGTTTGGTACAATTTTGCAGACTAAGTCTGGTGAACAGACTTGTGTCATATACCCCATGCATACTTCCAGTTTATTAGCATAGTACAAAATGAAAATAATTACCAGAGTTGAAAAATGTCATAAGTAAAAATACAGCTAGAGCAATTACAGACTAAATATTACCTACAATAGTAGAAATAACATAAAAGAAAAAAAATCAATTACAACAAGCTATTTTTAATGTTCTGAAGTTGTGATAAAGTACAGTTTTGTACCTACCATAAATGTAGATGTCCGATAGACATGCAACTGCAGTCATAACATGTGGGTTGTCCTGCCTCAGGCAGCCCTCGGTCGGCCGGATTCCAAAGTCTGGGTCCGACGTCGGCTGATGTCGCATTTCTCTCCGACGTCAGAGCGGCTGGAGTACATAAGCATCAGCCGACGCCATTTTCTTCAGTGTTTCTTGCCCCAGATGCCAGGTGCCCTCCAAGGAAGGCTGTAATCAAATTGGAAGACAAAACAGGATTCCAAACAAATACATGAGCAATAAAACAAATACACCATAACAGATATCCCCAGCTAAGAGTAAGGGGATAGGAGTGGACCTTGGGCATAGAGGGGTATGGAGGGAGGAAAACCGACTGCAGTTGCATGTCTATCGGACATCTACATTTATGGTAGGTACAAAACTGTACTATGTCCTTCAAGAATGCAACTGCAGTCATAACATGTGGGTAGAATACCATAGCTTAGCTGGGGAGGAGGTATGCTCTAGGAAAGAGATGGTGTGGCAATCAAACCCTGCAGGACTGCCGAAGCAAAGCCTGCTCTGGATCTGGAATATAGAGGGAGATTGTAGTGTTTGGAGAATGTATGCACGGAGCTCCATGTAGCAGCTTCTAGAATGTCCTTTGTAGGCACCCCTCTTAAAAATGCTGTAGAGGTGGCTGTAGCTCTGGTGGAATGTGGTCTGACATAGGCTGGAACAGTCTTCCCATGAAAGGAATAACAGAATCTGATGCAATGTCCAATCCATTTCGAAATAGTCTGTTTTGAAATTGCTTTTCCTTGGACTGCAGGGGCGTAAGCTACAAAAAGCTGTTCAGACTTCCTACTTGCCTTGGTTCTGTCCAGGTAGTATCGAAGTTGTCTATGAATGTCCAAAGTATGCAAAAGTCTTTCCCCCTTATTCTCAGGATTGGGGAAGAAAGCAGGCAGATGAATGGCTTGATTTAGAGAAACCCTAGATACCACCTTTGGCATAAAAGTAGGGTTGGTCCTTAATGAAACCCTGTCTCTGTGGAAAATAATAAAGGGTGGTACTGCCATTAGGGCCTGTAGCTCCGAAACCCTTCTTGCTGAGGTAATTGCCAACAGGAAAGCTGTTTTCCATGAGAGAAATTGCAAGTCAACTGAAGCTGCTGGCTCAAAAGGAGGTAGAGTCAGTTTTTCTAAGACAAAATTGAGGTCCCAGGCTGGCACTGGGGCCTTTCTTGGTGGCTTAATGTTCTTGATTCCCTGAGGAATTGTCTTAGTAAGGGTGAGAGAAAACAGGAGGATCAGTGTTGTATCTAGCTGAAATAGCAGATGCATGTATCTTTATTGAAGAATATGAGAGGCCGCTCTGTAACATATCTGCCAAATATTCCAAGATGAGTGGGATGTTCAGTAATGATGCATCATGTCCCTTGCTGGTATTCCAATTGCTGAATCTTTTCCACTTTGCTAAGTAAACCTTTCTGGTGGATGGTCTTAGAGCCTCTGTTAGTATCCGCTGAACTTCCTTGGAGAGAGATAAGCTGAAGTTATTTATGGGATCTCCCAGGCTGTTAGCTGCAGTGTCTGAAGGTTTGGATGCAGTGTTTCGAAATTGTGTTGAGTCAAAAGTAGAGGCCACTGAGGGAGGGCCCACCTCCTGGTGTGACATATGCTCCGTAGTAGTGGGTACCAGTGTTGCCTTGGCCAATCCGGAGCTATTATGATTCCCTTGCGCTTCTCTGCTTTGATCTTTAGTAATACTGAGGTCATCAGTGGCAGAGGTGGGAATGGATAGATTGCTAGGGAGTTCCAGTTGAATGAAAGGGCATCTATTTTCCAAGCCTTTGGATGGTATGTCCTTATGCAAAATTTTGGTAGAAGATGATTGAGGTGAGAGGCAAATAGGTCCACTTCTGGCTTGCCCCATGTCGAGGTGAGTTGTCTGAAAGCCTTCGGATGTAACCTCCACTCGTGTGGATCTGTGAAATTCCTGCTTAGGCTGTCCGCCAACACATTGTCTTTTCCTGGAACAAACTGGGATCGTAACTGGATGTTTAGACTCAGTGACTTCTCCCAAAGCTGCATTGTCAGTCTGCAAAGGGGGTAAGAGTGGGTGCCCCCCTGCTTGTTTATGTACCACATCACAGTGGTGTTGTCTGTCTGTATCATTAAATGGCCTTGCTGGAGTTGGTGTTGAAAAGCCTCGATAGCATGCATTACTGCCAGCATTTCCTTTTGGTTTATATGCAGATGTGTTTCCTTTGGAGACCATTGTCCTTGTATACACCTGCCTTCCATGTCCGCCACCCATCCAAGGTCTGAGGCGTCTGTAGTCATGGTCTGTGTTATCTGTGTTTTTTTGAATGACATACCTGTGTTTTCCTGGCTCACCGAGGCCCACCATAGGAATTCCTTTTGTAGGCATGGAATGAGTGGTATGATTGTCTCCAAGTTGTTGCTGTGTTGAGACCAAATGCTTTTTAGGTACCACTGAAGCTTTCTCATGTGTAGTTTTGCTAATGGAACCAGTAGAATGCAGGATGCCATGTAACCCAGGGCCTGTAGGAATCTCCTTGCAGTCATCTGGGTGAGTTTTGCTAAACCTTTGAAGTATTGAGTTAACTTCTCTTGCTTGTCTTCTGTCAGGTAAGCCATCTGAGAGGCTGTGTCTAGTTTGGCTCCTAAGAAGATTATTTGCTGGGATGGCTGCAGTCTTGACTTTTGGAAGTTGACTGTGTATCCCAGAGCTTGAAGTAATCGTATGACATAATCCAGGTTTTTTGTCAACATCAATTTGTCGTCCGCTTGTATGAGGCAGTTGTCCAGGTACGGGTAAATTTGTATACCCTGGAGCCTGCAATGAGCAATTACTGAAGCCAGGCATTTTGTAAATACTCTGGGCAGTAGATAAGCCAAATGGCAATGCTGAGAATTGATAATGCTCTGGCCCTGCAAGAAATCTGAGGTATCTTCTGCAGCTGTGTCTGATAGGGACATGCAGGTATGCCTCCTTGAGGTCCAGAGTAATCAGCCACGACTCCTTGCCCAGCATGGGAAGGAGTTGCTGTAGAGTCAGCATTTTGAACTTTGGTACTATGAGAAAGGTGTTTAATGCGGACAAGTCCAGTATTGGTCTCCATTGAGATTCTTTTCTTGGAACAAGGAACAGTCTTGAGTAAAACCCCTGTTCTTGTTGTGGAACTCTTTCTATTGCTTTCATTCGAGTCAGCAGAGTGATTTGCTTGATAGCCTCTGCCCTTTGATGTTGTGGTAGATTTGGCATGCCTTGTTTTCTTGGTAAGGTATGAAAATGAAACCTGTACCCTCGGTCTATAATGTCCAAAATCCATTTGTCCTTTGTCAGTCTGTGCCAGTTTTCTGCAAACAGAGATAATTTCCAAGGGAGCTTCTAGTTGTTCCCTGGTAGGCGGTAGTAGAGGAAAGTCATTGAGTTTGTGGTTGTTGGGCAGGTGAAACCCCTGCGTCACTTCTTTGGTTTCCTGGCTGCCATTGTATTGGCCTCTTCCTCGGCCACGTCTGTTCTTACCCCTTTGAAACTTTTCTGGATTAGGAAAGGACCAGTGTTTTGAAGGCCAATTCCTACTGAATCTGGGGGGTTGAACCTGAAGGAAATCTTTCACAGTCTGAACTGATTTTGCTTTTTCTTCGATGGTCTTTAACACATCCTTAGCATTTGCACCAAAAAGCTTGTTCTTTTAAAAAGGTGCATCCAGAAGTTTTGCTTTTACATGATCTGATAGAGGTTGATCTTTTAACCAAGCATGTCTACACATCACTGCCCCTGTCATAGCTGCCCTACATGAAGCTTCCAGTGCATCATATCCACACTGCAGGAAGTGATTGCTTACTTGCTGAGTGTTATGTACAGCTTCCTGCAAAGTCTTCCTGTCTAAAGGATCAGGAGAAGCTAATGTTTTTTGTAAATCTTCTAAGAGATAATCCTGATATTGGAACATATGAAAAAGGCAATTTAAAGCTCTCATAGATAAGGTAGTGGATGTGTAAACCTTTTTACCCCATCTCTCTAATGACCTTGCTTCCCTGTTGGAGGGCAAAGGATTTTTTGAGGTGGAGGTTGAAACTCCTTTAGGCCCCTGTGAAATAGTTTCCAAATCAGCAGTATGGGCCCTGAATAAATGGGAATGAGTTTCTGGGACCCTGTAATACCCGTCTGGCTTGGCTGGAGCAGGAGGAAGAGAATCAGGGGTAGCACTAGAATCAGAATACAAATCATCCAGAACATCAAGTACAGGAGGAATAGCTAAGGGCCTGTGCTGAGGCTTCTTAAGGAAAGTCCTAAGGCGTTTCCTAGAATCAGAATATTCCTGACCCTGCCACTTGAAATGTTCCCTCATGGTGTAGGGTGTGCAGAACTTCCCCAAAAGAAATATCCTCAGGAGGGGAGACCGAAGGTATGGAATCTTCTGCATCCGAGTCCTCATAGGTCTGGAAGAGCTCTTCCTGGCTATCAGAGTGGACAGAGCCCTCAGAATCTTCATCTGAAGGAGAAGGGTCAGAGGGTTTAACCCGGGGCCTTTTATCAGGAGGAGGCTGGGATGCTCTCTCAGGATGGGCCTGTGACCCTCTGATCATGGAAATTAAATCAGCAGCCATGGACATAATTTGTGTCTCCGGAGTCGGCTGAGGTAAGGATTTGGAAGCAATATGCTTAGTTTTGCTGGCTGCCTTAGCCCTAGTGTAGGCCTTAATAGACATGGCCATAGGAGGCCTGGCAGCTCCACGTGCAGGAGTGACCTTGTCTACAGCAATGGTCTCGGGCATTTCCTCGGTTTCGTATCCGGAGGAAAGTCTATAACTGGCGGAGTAATATCTGGAATCGGAATCGGTAATGCGGTGTCTTCGGTTCGAGCGGTGGAGAGACCATCTCAGAGGGAACCGGAGCACTCGCTAGATTTTGGCGTGGAGTCGGTGGTAGACGCGCCGAGGATGTCGGTCCCGGTCTTTTCGCTTTGGGAGTTTGCGATGTCGGAAGATCCGACGGCATGGTGTGAGCAAATTTATCGAAAAATTTTCAGTGAACTCCGCCCGGCGCCTGAGAGTGCGCTTGTTGAAGCGAGCACAGGCTACACAGGCCGAGGCGCCGTGGTCTGGGCCCAGGCAAGGGAGGCAGTAAGATTGGAAATCCTTATGAGGTATTTGTTTACCACAAAAAGACAATTGTTAATTTTTCAGTAATTCCTGACATCGGCTGAGGCAAGAAAAGGTCCCCAATGGAGACTTCAGTATCGTAGAATACAGGAGCTGACTGACCGGCACTTGCGAACTGCTTCTGCTTCGGGCACCGCGCGGCAAGAAAGACTGAAGAAAATGGCGTCGGCTGATGCTTATGTACTCCAGCCGCTCTGACGTCGGAGAGAAATGCGACATCAGCCGACGTTGGACCCAGACTTTGGAATCCGGCCGACCGAGGGCTGCCTGAGGCAGGACAACCCACATGTTATGACTGCAGTTGCATTCTTGAAGGACATCAAAGACAATGCAGCAAATTGAATAAGGACCATATACTGCTTAGTATAAGAAATGTTCTCCCTCTTCACTTGTTTTTGAATTGTACTTTTTTTGTGCCTCGCTGCCTGCTGATGACCAGCTCACCTTTAGCTAACTGCTCATTTGTTCCACACAGGAAGGAGTTGTTCCCAGCCCTTTGATTCCCTGTTAAGCAAAAGCAGATTGCAGCTGCCATCTTCCTAGCCATACGAGCATTTTTTCAGATGTAGCCGAATCCTCCCTGGGTGGTGACATGGGCTTTGCATCACCTTAGAGAGAGAGTCTATGACCCTGATAAGGAGAAATGCCTGTTCTTTGACATGCCTCCACAAGGCCAGCATGCTGTCTTGGCCAGACCTTCACTAGCCCTTCCACCTCTGGGGCATGTTCTTGGAGAAGTAGCTTACTCCAGTAATGTGAAGTACCAAGCCACAACAGGAGGAGCCGCCCACATAACCTTCTCAAGAGAGTATGCAGACAATCTGCATATTTCTCAACCATCACCCAAGCTCTGTCAGCTTCCTGAGCCACTAACTAATCAAAAGGTCAACCTGTTACAGTTGCATTATAAAGAAAGACAATAATGTTACCCCCTTTCTAGTGCATTCATAAAAAGTACCAGCAGAATGCTATGAAATACTACTTTAACCAGTAGTGAGAAAAACAGTTGTCTTAGTAAAGTCCTGCTGTGTAAATTGCACTTACCTTTAAAAGCAGAAGTCCAAATTCCTGCAGTAGACTTTAGGCTATACAGGTTCTTTCCCTGCCTAGGAAACAATTGGCCAGCTTCACAAAGCTCTGGCTCCCTTGCACACCTTGCTGACTGGCTAGCCCCAAGGAGGGAAATCAGCAGTCAGAGTGCAGACCTCTTCAGGACATTCTTGCCATCTCAAGGAGAACCATTTCTGGGGATTCACGGAATTACCAAACTGTTAACAGCTTTGTTTTTGCAGCTATGTCTCTGGTGGGGAACCCCTCAAAGAGAAACCGTTGCCCTTATTAGAAATTATTATTTAATTTTAATTTCTGACAAAGTGCTATTTCCCTTTAAGAAACCTGATTTTTTTTTTATCAATATCAGAAGTTCTCTGTCAGGGTTATTTATAGCTACCTGTGTTATTTAGCTAATTTCCACTAAATGTGTGTTCTACTTGTATAAACTTTTAAAACGGAGACTAAAAGATTTATTTTTGGATGAACTGGGACATGTTTTTAGTGTAATATTATGTTTACTTGGTGACAACCTTCCTGCCATACCAGTCCCACAAATCTACTGACCTGGGTATCATGGGATGTAGCTTTATTGTAATACAATATTATAAAAAGACTATCAAGCTCGGATGGTAGACTAGCTGCAGTAACTTACAGGACAAGAAAATGTAGCAAGGATGGGGGGGGTCTCTGGAGATGAAGCAGGATGTGAAGTCTCTATCCAACAGGTCTATAATTCCTATTTTGACCAATGCAACTGTTCGACCATTCCCACTGGGCCCATGCATACAATACACACGAGCGAGTCAGTGGGCTGTATATGGATATACACATATAGAGATAAAAAAATTATATATGTACATATATATCACCAGAAGAAACACAGTAGAGTAGGTGAACAAAGACTCTATATCAATAAAAATCCAAATGTCAAAATAAAACAAAATATCGAGCGGTACAGCACAGGACATACATTTTATTACTATAGAGAAGAGTAAGCGCTTTCGTCCTGTGCTGTACGGCTCAATGTTTTGTTTTGACATGTATATATTTATATATATATATATACACACACAGACACACATACATATATATATATATATATATATATATATATATATATTTATATATATATATATATATATATATATATATATATATATATATAAACTCATATATATATATATATATATATATATATATATATATATATATATATATATACACACACATATATATATATATATATATACACACACACACACACACACACACACACACACACACATATACGCACACATGTATGTAATTACAAGTTTATAAATAAGAAATGAACAGACTGAAGGCAAAACTGCTGTGTTTATTGAAAACTGTTTAGAAATGGTTATCTGCTTGTGCAAACTTCATAGGTTGGTACTGGGCTATCTGCCCGAAGGCATATATTAGCCCAGCCACGTTGTGCGGTATTCACCACCCCTTTAGTAGTTCCCTAGCCCCCTGTACTAGCAGCTAGTACCCTTGGCCCCTATCTAGTAGTGCTGTTGGTGTGATCCCCGGTGTGAACTTTCTGTTACCCATCCACTCATCAAGGTTCCTCTTGAAGAGTGATAGTGAGGGGCTCTGTCTTATGTAGATTGGGACCCTGTTCCATAGTAAGGGAAGTCTTTGCGAAGGGAATCTATCCCTCCAGCATGTTCTATTCATTGTTGTGTTGAGGTTTATATCCCTAGAGCGTGTAGCTTGAGTAGATTTGGTTTTGCTAAGATGGAGCATGTTCAACAATTCTGGGTTGGACATGGCTCTGTACGTTAGACAGAGATCGCCTCTGAGAAAGTGGTATACAACAGAGAACAGTCTTAGCTTTTTCAATTGTGCTGCATAGGGAAACTGTTTGAGGCCAGTAATCCTCTTGGTTAGGTACCTCTGTGGTTTCTCCAGCTGCTGGAGATGTCTAGCCAGGTACATTCCAATCGGTGCATTGTACTCAATAATGGGTCTGATGAGTGAAGATTAGAGTGGCACCATTACATCCTTAGATCTTGATGCGAACCCTTTCGTGATCAGATGGGTCACATAGAAGGATTTTCTAACCACTTTGGCAACATGGTTATCATCAGATGAAATATAACAAAAATCTGTATTACATGAAGAACAACATTCAACATGTCCTAAAATTAAAAACTGACTAAAATGTTTTAAGTTGCTGCAGCAAACCAACAGGACTAAACTTAAAATGGAATAAAAAATAAGTGTTAGTACTAAAACTACCCACAACCAGGCTGCTCTTATCTACTGGACCATCCAAAGAGAGCTATAGCCAATCACAATCTTTCCTGGATCCTGGCAGCTAATAAGTGATGCTTGCAGGGTGAAGCCCAACTGATCTGCTGGCCAATTTGAATCTGGGACATAAAGAATACTGAACAAAAACATAAAAGTATTAAAGTTCACAACTAAAGCCTTATTTTTAAGTTTGTTTGCGCAAATTAAGTCTACACAAGCAGACAAAACTGCTTACCACTTCCAGCCATTTCTAAACAAGTTTTCAACGAAGACAGCAGTTTTCTTAAAATCTGTTTATAGATTCATAGACTATTAGGCTAATGACCCAGGGAGCCTTTCTAAGCCTTGCCAAGTTTTCCCAAAATAATAATGACGTTCTGTATTCATTTTACATGCGTGGTACAAAAGAATTGTGACAGGGCTAGCCACCTGGCTGTGTAAACCCTGGCTATAGAGTGTCATTCTAGAAGTGACACCTTCACCCCCATGTGGAAAAATGTGAAAAAGAGGTTGTGATGTATGGATGGATTCCAATATTATTAACTTAAAGCTATGACAAGCAGTCTGTTTGGAAGTGTGGAGGGGGGTGCTGAATATATGAAGGGTAACGGTAATATGCACATTTTTAAGCACCTGATGTCCAGTTGTGTTATGGTTCTGCTGCCACAGGGGAACTTCTACTGCTACTACACTGGAATGATTACGTTTGTGAATGCATCTAGCTGTAAGATGATCAGTTAGTTCAAGAAGAGGGAAGTTGCGAACTGTGTAGCATATTGAGGCCAAGAACCACAGTCCGATTAAAAAAAAAAAAAAACTTGGGAATACCGTAGTACCATTCTTACTACGTGCATATGTACTTGAACCAATGTCAACACACTGTGCCATGGGTATGAAAGTGACCGTGAAAAACCATGACAGTCCCACAACATCTACATGAAAGTCCTGGAGTCTGGTACAGCTTAGTGACTGCTGTAACAGTCACAAAAACACTGGGGAATTTAACTCCTTTCTCAAAGAAATTCTTTACTATTAAATAACTGTGTAAAAATGTCAAAAAAGGAAACCTCAGTGCCCAAAGATCACAGCAAAGCCTTGCAACCAGATAAATCAAACAAAAGGCCCTGCCGAGAAAGAGGGATCCAGTGAAGCTAAAACAAACTGAAGCGAAGAGCCTCAGAAAGAATTTTACTAGAATCCAACAGGAAGACAAAAACGCTTAACTTTCTCACTATATTTTTCATCCAAAACACGGACCTCCTCAGATGTACGATCCAAAACCACAAATCCCAACAATAAATACACACCCCTCACCCAATTAACCAATCCAATATTGAGCATAATTAATCAAGTGCTCGAACCTCCAAAACACAAAATGATAAAGAAAAAAATACAAAAGTGCATAAACAGAGAAAATAAATGGGCAAATTCAAAAAATATATAGCAGATAGCCACAATAAAAACATGGAAACAATGAATTCGCTCAATTACTTTAAAAATAACTCCTAAGTTAAAAACTTCAAAGTACCTCAGAAATAGTGGATAAATACATATTGCCAGTGCATAAAAAATACAAAAATATATAAAACAACACATTTTTTAAATAAATGAAATATTGCACAATAAATATCTATCTTAAAACTTTGAATGTCTAAAAGTCCTTCCTAAAACCTAAAATGTGTCTACTAGCACCCCCAAGTGTTCAGATTAATAGTAAAAAAATTATGAGAAATAAAAATTGCTTCATTCAATTGTAAACCAGACCAGCAAATAGTGTAAATATGGAATTTATTCAAAATTATTAATAAATGTGCTTTAAAGTGTCAAAAAATAAACTACAATCAGAAATCATATTTAGATGCAAGAAATAATAATAATATCATTAACTCATTTACAATCTGGTAGCACTTAAATGTAAGGACTGGGGCAAGGGATATATTTTCATTAAGACCTGGGGGTCTATTAGCTTCCAAAATGAGCAGCCAGAAGACCTCCCTATCCTTTTTGATCGCTTCTAAAACAAAAAAAGTGAAACTGGCCTGACTATATGCAATCTGATGCTTACATAAGGCATTCCTTTCCTCTTTATTCCACAACTTAGGAATTTTGAAATTAGTGGAAAAAGAACTCGGGGGAATTCCACAGGAGACATAAAACATATCCCAACCTCTCCTTAGAAGAGAGGGTGTTGTTAAACAAGTAAAGAAAGAATAAAGATGTTAGGGTTACGAAACCTAACAAGGGAGGTGGGATAGTGTTGATGGATACCATTATTTACGAAAGTAAAATGTTTGGTATTAATGATGAAAGCAAGTACTCAAGGGTTTCAAAAAATGAATCAGTGGCTTTCTACAGGACAGTGTAAACCTTGGCCTCAAGATGATTGTCACTGTTAAAGTGACACCCCGACCCTATGTGCAAAATGGGAAAAAGGGGTTGAGGATGTATGGATGGATGGATGACCTTTTACAGCAAGGGATGGCTGACGACAATACTTTTAACTATTTGTGGACTGACAAACCCCTTCATTGCATCAATATTTGGGATCCCTATGATCCATAAAAGTATTACGGATCTTCCCCTAAGGGCTATTGTGGCAGCTAACAGTTCTAAGACCTTTCCCCTTTGGCTAATTTTCTTGACCTCAAAGTCAAGGAGGTGTTGACTGAACAGAAAGGGATACTTTAAGACTTCTAGGATTTTCTAAGATGTTTTCAGCCTGACCTACTTAGCGATGATTCGAGATTTGGAAGCTAACAGACCCTCAGGTCTTAATGAGAATTGCCCCCATCCACAAATTAAGAGCCGCCAGATTTTAAATGAGTCAATGCTATTATTACTTCTTACATCTACGTATGTTCTGACTGTAGATTATTTTGAGATTTTTAAGGTACATTTACTAATAATTTTTGATAGGTTCCATATTTACACTATTTACTGGTGTGGTTTACAACTGAATGAAGCAATTTTTTATTTCTCATGCCTCATCATTTTTGAACAACTGGGAGGGCTAGTAGACAATTTTTTACATTTTTAGCCCTTAGGAAGGACTTTTAGACATTCAAAGTTTTAAGATACACATTTACTTTACAATATATTTCATTTATCATTATAAAAACTGCATTATATTTTATGTATTTTCTGTGCACTGATAGTATGTATTTATCCACTATTTCTGAGGTATATTGAAGTTTTTAACCTAGGAGTTGTTTTTTAAAGTAATTGAGTGGACTCATTTGCATTTTTATTGTGCCTATCTGCTGCATATTTTTGTATTTGCCCATTTGTTTGTTCCATTTATGCATTTTTATATATTTTTCTCTATCACTTTTGTATTTTGGAGGTTCGACCATTTGATTAATTATTCTCAATACTGGATTGGTTAATTGGGTGAGGGGTGTGTATTTACAGTTGTGATCTATGGTTTTGGATTATGCATCTGAGGAAGTGCATGTTTTGGATGAAAAACACTGATCTTTCTGAGACTGTTCGCTTAATTTTATTTTAGCTTCACTGGGTCCCTGGTTCTCGTCAGTGCCTTATGTAAAAAATGTAATTATTAAAATACTTAAATTCTAGGAAACTTACTAACAGTGTTTGTTATATAATCTGTTCTATCAACCTGGTCATTGTGTTGTTGCTATGTTTTAGACTGTTGATCAAGACCACAGTCGTGTTTAAAAAGGGTCTCTAATGATGTAACTGAGCAACTTTCAAATAAATCTGACTAACAAAATAAAGCGAGGCTTTGGTCCTGTGGCATACAGGCTTAAGCCATGATCATGACTAGGTGACCTTGAGCATTGCTAGGCTGAAAAGGGTGGGAGTGAGCAATTCACCCATTCAGAGGGGAGACAGTGAGACTACTTGCACCAATGACCCTAACAGAAGGGTTGCTGGTAGCAGTGACTGGGTCAGTGTAATTCAGCTAAGTGTGTATGTAAACATATGTGGGACCTTGTAGGCAGCACTTCAGCAATAGCCACGGGTTATCATGAGGAGGGGTTTGAACAGGTAAGGGAGGGTGTCCTCATGACTTGTTTGCTGGCCCGTTCCCTAGCTCCCAATTCTCAACTTCAGTGAATGAACAGGCTCTTGTATCTCAGACAGGGAATGGATGGGTTGTATGGCTGTATGGTTCCTGCTTTACCTGGGGAACGGATGAGCCTGGCTCACCCCCTTTATGAAAAAAGGATGGAACAGCTGAGAGGAGGAGGAGGAGGGGGAGTCACTGGAAGGAGTTGTGAAAACAGCAGTCAACTACAAAATGCTTTTAGAAATGCATGAGTTACTCCTTGAAGACAACGCTTCAATGAAAGTATACCACTTTTGGTAGATTTTATTTTGTTGAAATCTAAATCAATTTACTATGTATAAAAGCAGTATAATGCTATACTTTAGAACACAGTGACTTGCAAAAACCTGGAAACCAAGGTATGAATTACTCCCCTTACCAGAAAGAGTGGGAACTTGATTCTATTTCCGCCATGTGCAATCATATTGTTAGCCAAGGGAAGCCCTCAGAGGACAGTAATAGCGTAGTTCAGAATTGCCATTGCAGTGGAAAGGGACGCTCAGCAAGGGGAGAAGGTAGGCTGCCTGCAACAACAGCAAATCTTGCATGTTCCCTACCACCCATCTCTTGTCACTAGCAGATGAGGGGATCCCTGGGCAGGAACAAATGGGACACAGGGTTTTCATCAGCCCATGAATCTCTGGCTCCTGCGAATATGGAATAAATTAACCAGTTGAGTACAGGCAAAGAAGCCATCACACTAAGTCTGGCAGATATGAAAAAAATGATCCAACATCTCCACACCAGCTTTCTCTTTTGAAGGTCCTCAAGGAGATCCTAGGAGGTCTGCCAAGCATGAATGGTCCTCAGAAGGTGGCAACAAGGGTACCTTGCCTGAGCTCATCTTTAAAAAAAGGAAGCTTCAGATATCCCACAACAGACAAAGGCATATGTCCCAAACCTGCTGCCTTAACTATATTAGCAGCACAAACAAAATTACAGCAAATGACATCACTTCAGAAGCTGTGTTAAGGGTGTTAACCATATTCTCCTTTATTACAAAAGGCCCGTCAGCTTTCCCAGTGCATATTTTAACAGAAAGAATTAGAATCTAGAATAAGGACTCAGAAAGCTATGGGATCTCGTAGAAAGGAAGATAACATCCTTTTCCCAGCCCTGTCAAAAATCTTGTGATCCTTATAGGTGGCAAGCTGCTGTTGTCTCTGGAATGTATGCCAGACTGAAAACATTGCACTAGAGTTGCTCTATATTGGTTACAAAAATTTCATTATGCTTAGCTGGTGGTATGCAGAGGGTATCATCTTTTTTAGGGAGTAGAAAGACTGGTATCTGAAATCTTCCAGGATACAAAGATGTTATCCATCCCTGAGTACTAGACTGGGGGGGGGGGGACTCAAGGCCTCTCCTCTTTCTCCAAATACTCAACTTATGTCAAAGGAGAGGTTTCAGCCTGTTCTACAGAGAACATCAGGAGTCTGAAACCTTATTTAAATTGCTGATATGATGGGATGGGGGTGAAGGAGAAGGTGTCTGATCATTTTTATTTGTCTTACAGAAAATGGTCCCTGCATAGTGTAAATTTCTCTCACAAAGCTCAAAGAAAGAAAAGCTCTCAGTCCATCTACAAGATAAACCACTGCCTGCTTGACACATGAGAGGTCAGTCTTGCTATGGTTGAATTCTACAGGATGGGAGAGAAGGCACTCAAGCTTGGGACTGCAGTCGCCAAAGGCAGCAGTGGGCCTGGTGCTGCAATCAGTTCATGCTTCCTTAGGGGGCACTCAGTCACCCATGAAGAGAAAGCTTACCAGATATCAAACTGTTTTATGTTGAGGGCCTGATCTGACATCTGGAGTAGGGAACCTGGTGAATCATTTCTCAGCTTGGCCATAAAATCATCCTATACATAATATCAAATATAACCAAGCACAAAACCAAGCACAAAACCAAGACAGGAAACCAAATCAAAGGCAACAGGACCCGAATCTCAAAAGATGTAGTCACAAAACCAGTAGGTTAAAGCAGCTCCTTTATTAACGCAAGTTAAAACCAAACAGTAAATCCACCAAGCACTTTCGCTCGGTTATTACCAAGCTTCTTCAGAGTTAAAATACATTGTAAAGCCATTGGTCTTTTAAGTAGTAATTGCAAGGTCACATGGCTACCCTCATCTCATTAAAATACCACCTTCAATTAGGTTTTTAAAAATATAGTGTTTAAAATATCCTCATCCTATACATAAAACGAGGTATGCACAGAAAAGCCATCAGTCTCGATTGCAACTGCTAAGCAACAGCTGGGGGATCTCAAAAGACCAGTACTCAAGTGCCGGTTACACTGCTGATTTCCTGCCACTTGTTCAGGGGGAAGCAATGCTCACACCCCTGGAAAGCAACACTGAGGCAGTGGTGTTTCCACTGCCAGAGGTAGACCTCTCAAACATAGTTTTTCTTTTGAGAAGCAGGACAGGCATGGGCTAAAACCCTCGCTCATTCAGGGAAAGTTGGTGACTCTCAGAACCCATGAAGCTCTTCAGAACAATACAGCTGATGTCTGTTAACCATACCCTTCAGCTTCTCATGGTGTGCAGAAGAAAGCCTGAGAGCATGTGAGCACCTACTTACTGGCCACTGTACTGAGCAATCCCTAGTGCTGCCTCCTCACAAGACATAAAGGTTCAGATCTTCTCCTGCCTGTATATTTAGAAGACTTGACTG
The DNA here is from genome assembly GCF_019279795.1 of Protopterus annectens. Lineage (NCBI taxonomy): Eukaryota > Metazoa > Chordata > Ceratodontiformes > Protopteridae > Protopterus > Protopterus annectens. Next base: position 533,870,142 of record NC_056748.1, read on the forward strand.
TATCACTGACAACTGTGGCATTGCTCAATATTATGTTCCTTTCCTATGCAGAAGAGGCAATGCTGCTCAGTATCCCAGTTTCTCACCTGATGGCTAAACAGTTAGAAGTCTACATTCCCTAGGCATCAAAGTCTTTTCCACAAGCATCATGACTTTGGATCCAAGCCTGCAGCATTCACATAGATACATCCAAGGCTCAACCTACTCCCTCTCCCATAATCCCCTGCTGCCCTCTAATTCTCAGATCGAGTTTGCTAACATATCCAGTACTCCTCCGCTACCAAAAAGAGGAGAAGAAAGAGTCCGGAACCCAGAACACCCAATTTCCTCCAAAATCCAGCAAAGAAGGGGGAAGGCTGGAGGGAAATGTGATGAATAATGACAAAGGATAACACAGATGCCAAGTACATAACTCTTTATCTGATGTTATCCATGTCATCATCCATTACCCCCAGCTACTATTTATCTTGGGAGGCCTCAAGGAAGGACATGCTGGAGCACTGTGGAGCCAAGGAAGGACATGCTGGAGCACTGTGGAGTCAAATCAAATTCAGCTTGTAATGAGACATACAGGTGTGAGAATTGGACCAAGTGGCAGCAGCACAAATGTCATCAATAGGAAGTCTGGCTAAGAACGCTGAGGAAGTGGTCATGGACCTCACAGAATGAGCCCCGATTCTTCCCAAAACTTCAAGATGCCTACTGTCGTAGACTGTACAGATGTGGCTAGAGATCCATTTAGAAACAGTCACCTTAGAAACTGGGAGACCATGTCTGTTCTGGGAAAAAAAAACAAAGAGCTGCTCTGACTTGCGAAATCCTTTGGCCCTATGTAGATAAAAACATAATTGCCTCTGTACGTCCAAAGTAGGTAGAATGTACTCTCCTTTGTTAGAATAATTAGGAAAGAGCACTGGCAACTGAATACATTGGTTTGGATTGGATTAAGAAGCAACCTAGGGCAAGAAAGAGGGATTTGCCCCAAGATATGCTCTGTCCTTGTGAAAAATCATACACGGAGGAGTAATGGAAAGAGCTTGCAATTCGGAAACACTCCTAACCAAAGTTATGGCAACCAGGAAGGCGGTTTCCATGACAAGACTTTGAGATTGCACGAACTAGCAAGTTCAAAAGGACTCCGAGTCTGCAGTACTAAGATTAAATTCCAAGGAGCCAAGGGATCCTTAATAGGCGGTCTTAGATGGAAAACCCCCTTCATGAATGCTTTGCAAAGCCTTAAGAAAACGTAAACTCACTGTTCTCATAAAAATTAGAAATAGCTGCTAACTGAAGCTTAATAGCAGATAAACTTGCTCCTGCTTGGAAAAGTGAGGATAAGAGCAAAAGGATATCTGAAAAAAAGGCAGAACAGGGATCCAGATTCCTGCTCTTAACCCAGGTAGAAAACCTTTTCCATTTACTACTAAAAACCTTTTGGTGGAAGGTTTATGGGAGGCTAGAATAATATGCTTGATGGGGGATGCCAGTCTGGGTTTCAAGGTCACTGGAACTGAAGAAACCATGCGGTTAGATGAATAGTCTGAAGATTTGGAAGAGGAAGCCCTGAAACATGGGAGATCAGATCCTGAAGAGGATCCAGTACCCAGGGAGGATACTTCAGATGAGACCTAATGAAGGGGAACCACGGCTGATGAAGCCAGAAAGGGGCAATGAAGATCAAAGATGTCCTCAGGTGTTGTGCTTTCTGCAAATCTTTAGGAATTAGAGAGACAGGAGGATAAGCATAAAGGAGACTCAGAGGCCAATCGTGGACTAGAGCATCCCTTGGTTACTCCCCGGGATGGAGGATCAGAGGTAAGTACATGCTGCACTTGTGGTTAGATGGGGAGGCAAAGAGGTTGCAGCATGGTTGATCCCAGTGGTCGAAAATCTGCTTTGCCACCATGGGACTGAGGGACCACTCGTGAGGACTCAAGATGGATCTACTGAGTTTGTCAGCCAACACGTTGGATTCCCCGGGTATATGCACTGCAAGAAGAAAGTGCCCGAAGGACATCTCCCGTTCCCACACTCTCATGGCCTCTCTGCACAATGGGTAAGACAGTGTTCCCCCCTGCTTGTTGACATACTAAACCACTGCCATGTTGTCCGTCTAAAGTGCAATTATCCCAAGAGGGAGACCGTCCTAAAAGGCTTGTAACGTTAGTAAAACTGCTTTCATCTCTAGGACGTTTATGTGCAACTTGGTCTCTACAGGGGACCAAGGGCCTTGGACAGTTCTCCCTTTAAAATGCCCCCCCACCCCAAAAAGGAAGCATCCGTGGTCACTGTGGCCTTGGGCGGAGGAAGAGAAAAGAGCCAGTCTAGGCAGAGATCCCGAGACTGAAGCCACCAAAGAAGGTGCCATCTGCATACGGGCATGAATTGCACTGAGGTGGACATGGAATGAGACAGAACAGACCAATGAACCTCCAGGGTCCACTGTAAAACCTGCATACAATACCTTGCTAGGGGAACAAGCCAAATGGCCATGGATCCTAGAGTTCAAAGAATCAAGTGAACCAGGGCATGCAAAAGGCCAAAGATTAGCATGACCTGCTCCCAGATCAACTGAACTCGGCGTAGAGGCAATGCTGCAATCTCTGAGACGGAGTCTAGCTGGACTCCTATGAACTCCAACTGCTGTGTGGGGACTACAGAAAACACTAAACTACAACAGCCCTAATGGCTAAGAATAAAAGGGTGCCAAAAACCCAACAACCAGCAGCAAATGATTCAAACAAGCTAAAACTAAGGGAGGGGAGGAACTACTATTCAAAATGCTAAAATAACAAACAAAATGGCGTTAAACCCATTAAACTAAGCTAAAGTATGGCAAAAAATGAAACCAATCACTTATCTGGATGCAAGAGCAAAAGATCACATCCATATCAAACAGTGGCAAATGAGATCTGGGGGTTAGAGGGCAGTAGGGGATTACTGGAGATAGAGCTCCTCTATCTGTGTGAATGTTGCTGGCTCAGATCCAAGACCCTACAGTGATGAATAATGACATAGATAACATCACATCCTCTGATATGCTTGGAATTATTGCACAGAAGGTCAAGGAGAACAGATTACATTGGTTTAACCACATGTGCAGGAAAGCAGATGATATGGTGAAGCAGATTTCAGAGATAAGAAAATGGCAAAAGGACACATGGACATCCATCAAAGAGGTGGAGAGACTGCATGAGAGACCATCTGCAACAGTTAGACATATCGGCTGAAGAAGGTAGGACAGTGGCATCGACATCTGACATGACAACCCATCCACATGTAGAAAATGGAGGGAGTGATGATAAGCTTGGACTTGGGACCTGCACATTACCAGTTCTGGAAACAATATCCATGTAATCTCCAGCTTCTTTTCACATGCTTTGTTGTTTACTTATTTAATTATTTTCTTATCCAGCTGAAGAACTACATATCCAGTTTTGAAGATGCCTCCATTAATGTTTAACAAAAAAAAAAAAAATCCTCCAAAATCATCCTTGGAATTCACATGGCTGTCTGCTCCTGTGGGCACTGGATGTCACAAGTAATAATCAAAGGAGACCCAGAGTGTTTCTCCCAACACAAATGTATGCAGTAAATACCACAAGTAAACTTATACTCATGGGAAAGGACAGCAGTCTCTCTACAAAAAAAGTATGCCTCTGTCTACTGCTTTGTTTACAGTCACTCATCTGATGTTACGGATATAGCACAGCGCAGACGTAGTCTGTGCAAAGCCTCCTGCACTGGACTTCTTTTTATGTTCTAACCATGAACTGATCTGCCAAATATACCATCACAAATCCTGGCTGCTAACACTAAAAGATGGTAACAGTATTGACAAACATAACTTCTTCCCCAAAAACGAGGTGGTACATTCTACATTATCTCCCACATCAACATGTTACTGATCACAACATACCCCAAATTGTGGCACCACAGTGCATATGTTCTGGTGTGTACTTGAGTAATCGGTGTCTGCCATTGTGATCTTCGATGTAAAACACTGGGATAGTCTGAAATCGTCTCCAACCCAAAGAGAAGATAAGTGGGTTCCGCGTCTTCAGAATCTTCTTATACCAACGGTGCTTCTTAACTCGCATCTGCACAGTACAAAAAAAAAAAAAAGATCTAGTAAACTGTGATTCTATATACTATAAACTTTTTAAAATCCTATAACTTTGTAAAGCTTAAACAATCAAATATGTTGGAGTTGTAACTTGACCTGCATCAGTGCTGTGATAGACACACAGCACAAAACTTGAATAACATGGAGCATTCCATTTGAAGATGTGTGGGCATACTAACAGGAGTACACAGCACTGAACCCCATGGACATATTTCAGGATCAGCCTAGAAGCACTGTCTGGTTTCATGACTTGCTCAGGGTCACTCCATGAAACATTCACAATTCAATGCCTCATGCTGGATTAACTTAGCAAATGGAGAGTTTGTTTCACTGGGTAAATGAAGGGAAGGATCTAAATAACCCCCCTCCCTTTTTAGGTTCTGTATTTATGCCCAAATCTAATAACAGTCTTTTAAAGACAGGTATACACGATGAGGGAAAGCAGAACAAATGTAGGTCTGAGTAAAATGTTTGAAACTGCATTCACACATTAGTTTAAAACGTTTTCCAGTGAGATGAGGATTACACATCCCAGTCCAACATGCCTTTGTAGCTGCACACACTTAACTTTTTGAACCCTGGGGTAAGCCTACTTGTAATAATTGATAATATTGTACTGTACTGTAATTAGCTGGAAACACTGTATGCAATGAGACTGAGAAACAAAAGTCTGTTAATTACCCAAGCTCATGCTGAACACGTGCCAAGTTTTGTGCACTTTTCAGAATGAATTCTCCAAACACTGTAGTTCATTCAATAAGGCCTTATTAGATGTTCACAATATCCAAATACTGTTTTCATTAACAGTACTGATAAACAATTAGTGTTCAAAGTTACTACACATCATATTCTGATTGTCCTGAACAACGTAAACTAACGGTCTTTACACGACTTGTCTTCTATACTGACTCAAGTGTGTCATCTTCCCTGAAGTAACAGGTCGAAAGAACATACTAACCTTAACTGAACTGCTATCCTGAACACAACATCATATATTTCTTCAGTCCAGTAATTTCCCTTATTTACTTCTCCTAACCTTGGTCTCAGGCTTTGTCTCGTATGTGCAACGTTCCATTAAGGAACATTCTGTAGCTAGCAAGATTGTATCTTTCCCCTGAGAAAAGAACATTCTGTCTGCACACTTTATTTTTATCTTTCCCTTCTAATAAACTGTCTCTCATGCTTGACCACCAAGGTTATTTTTCCTTCTGCTTAACTGTATTTTATGCATAAATGAAACAATTTATTTTACCCTTTAGCATGTCTAACGACTTTAAAATTGAAGTCCCTAATCTAACAGTTGCCCCTGAGGTCCCTGAAGAAAGTCTACCAGGACCTACTTCTGTAATTACCTTACATTTACATTGCTACTTGACTCATAATCTGAACAAAAAAAAAAATAAATAAAAATTATTTGCTAAACCTGCAATTTTAATTTTGACCACTAGGTGTCATGTGAGCATTCATGGCCTGTTTGGATTGAAGTCTTAACTTTATGATTTGAATAAACTTGAAATTTTAAATTTGACCACTAGGTGTCACTTGAGCATTTATGGCCTATTTGTATTGAAATTTATAAACTTTATGATTTGATTTTTATATTACCTAGATTTATAGTCTTTAGAGCCTTTAATTCTAAGTTCTTATGTATGACTGACATATTTAAAATCTGTACATTATTTAACCCCCTTTTGCTGGAGGAAGAGATCTTGCAAAATGTATCTGTATACCGTATCATTCTTGTTCTGAAACTGGCACTCTCTGCAACTGAGGGTTTTTTTTAAACATATGATTAGTCTGCAGACATATTATACCCGTTTGAATTTTTTACATAGGTATTTTAGCTGAGAAGTTTAAAACTTACACTTTATGATAGGCCAAATTTTCTGAAAATGTACATGACCTAGTAGCTAATGGTTGTATTTGATTAGCTGCTTAGGCAATAATTTTGGTACATAGGGCAAAAGTGCCCCTTGTTCTGTTTTATACACACACAACCTTACTCCCAGGTCTGAATTGTCAGCTTTGCATTGTGCCCTTTAATCAGCATCCCCCCTGCATGTCTTGGATCTTTGCCAGATTTGTATTGTTAGATTTTATGAATATAAATCTGAAATTAATTATGTTGTAAATATGCTGAAAGAAAATGCAGAAACAAAGTTTAAGTAATATGTGATCAGCAGTCATACTAGATGACCATGGCTTGGAAAAGGAATCTGCTGAATGGACATTATTCCCTTACAGACTCAAAACAGGATGTTATGCAAGAACAAAAATGCAAAATCTGCTTTTAAAGAACAATGACATGAAACAGGATATGACATAAGAACAGATACAAAGATCCAAATAAAATACAGGATGTTCACACTGTCAGAAAAGTTGATCTCTGACTATGTGTTTTCTCAAAAATATGTTTTTCTTCATAAAAAACAGGATATGCTTATCAGCATTGACATAAGAACACATGTTTCTATACACAGATTCAAATAGAATACAGGACAATGTGTTTCCTCAAAAATATGTTTTAGGACACTGTTACAGGATATTCACACTGTCAGAAAAGCTGGTCTCTTACAAGACATTGTTAAACAAGGAAGTTTAGTATTGTTTCTACAGGATAAGCAATTCTCCAAAATATGTTTAAAAAGAGTATATAAAGAGCTGTATAAATCCAGTTGTTTGGGATATGGTAGGAACACATTTGGTGTTCTGATATATCTCTCATCATCTGTACTATATGAGAAGTAAAGTTGGAACAGTACTTGATTTATTATAAAAAGTTATTTGTTACTGCTCTTTAAAGTTGATGCTGCAAAGTATATTCTCTCATCAGTGTATATTCTGCAAGTTTCTGTATGCAACAGACTGTGAATGCAAATATAATCAGACTTTGAATTTTAGCAAGAATCCATCCAGGCAAGAAGCAAGAAGCAAGTAAGAGCTATATAATATTTTTTCATGTATCATTCGTTGAGCCTACTTGGCTCACCTCTGTTAGACCTTTCACCTTAATCTCTTTCCACTGCATTGGATATACAGGAATCCCCTCCCTGGCAGTTTTTTTTTTTTTTTTTGCTGCCGCATATTGTATAGAGTATCAAGCATAATGGCTATTTTCTGAAGCTAATCAAAATCTGCACTAAAAAGATAACTTTATAAGTGGTCTTGAAGCATAATTACCATATTCTGTGTTAAAACTTGTGTCTACATTTTTAATTAAATTTGCTCTATAATGTTACTTACCTTTTTTAACATTTAAAAATATTTATAAGCAATAATAGTTTACTAAACCCTATACTTTCTGTATTTTAAGTTTATACCTTTGTATTGTCCGTTAGTGTCCTTAATTTCTTACTAACGTACAATAATTATGTAAAGTGCACTGTAATCTGTAAACGTGCACTGTAATTTGTAAACTAAACACATTAAGCCTGCCCTGCTATACCATGAGTCTGCTGAATAACTATTACTACGTATTTAAATAACTTATTTTAATAAGCCTGTAAAAATAATTCTGTTACTTTACCCTTAACTAATGTATTTTGAGATTTGTCTGAAATGTACTATACTAAACACATAACTGAATATCAATGTCATATTATGAAACGTGACTGAAATTTACATTAGCATATACTGAACATTTAAAAATAGCTGTGTATACTCTGGAAACTAACTAAACTAAAAGAATATATTTTGCCAGTGTTAATTAAACACAGATAAAAGCATAACTGAAACTGGTACATCTTATATTCAGAAGACCAAACTATTACTGTCTGAACATAGACTGAAAGCTAGTACTGCTGTACAATTGTTACTATGAACCTGAAAACATGAGAACATTGCCTGAACATAAACTGAAATGTAGTACTATTGTTAACACCACCACTACCTTTCAACCCTCAGACCGAGTTTGCTGCACCCTACACTAAACAACCCAATTCAAAACACCTTACACACACAAAATACCAGCTATGAGTGCTGTCCATAAGATAACACTAGGGGGAAGGCGGGAGGGATGGTTAAAGAAATATGAATTAGAACTACTCAGATGGAACGTAATGGTGAGTACATAACTCCTTTATCTGAAGTAGTTTAATTCATTTGATCTTCAACCTGTGGGACAGTCCTGGGTGGCCCTCATGGAAGGATATTCCAGAGCACCATGCACCCAAAGGATGCTCTCCTTCAAGAAATCAAATACAATATATAGGGAGAAATAAAGGTATGAGATGAGGACCAAGTAGCCACAGAACAAATGTCATTTTAAGGATACTCTCTACCAAAAAGCCGCAGAAGTAGCCATGGACCTTTTCCAGTGAGCTCTAACCTGACCCGGACGAGCCAGACCTTTATCCTTGTTGATCTGAAGGATAGATAGACAGATCCACCTGGCAATGGTCACCTTGGAAATAGGTTTACCCAAAAAAGGTTTAGAAAAAGACACAAACTGGTCACATTTTTGAAAAGTTTTGGTCCACTGCAAATAGAACCGTAACTGTCTACGAACATCCAACAATTGCAAATCGTATTCAATTTTGTTTGTAAAATTTGGAAAGAAAACAGGTAAATTAATAGTTCGATTGATATTAACCTCAGATGCTACTTTTGGGAGAAAAGGACTGGTGCGAAGAGAAACCCTGTCCCTTATAGAAAACCATGTATGGGACCTTGACAGACAATGACTGAAGTTCTGAAACCCTCCTAGCCAAGATGATAGCCACTAGAAAGGCTGTCTTCCAAGACAAAAACTTAAGATCTGCGGTTGCTGCAGGTTCAAATGGTGGGGCAACCAACGCTTGTAGTACTATAGTAAGGTCCTACGGGGGGATGGGATCTTTGACTGGAGGACGTAAGAGGAAGGTACTTTTGATAAAAACATTGCACAATCTGGAAGAGGCCAAAGAAGCAGAGTTCTCACCAATGTGAAAATGAGAAATGGCGACTAGTTGAACCTTGACCGTAGACGAGCTAGCCCCTTGTTGAAATATATTTGCCAAAAAGTCAAGGACAGCCGGAATGGGAGCCGTGAAAAGATAAACTCCTTTGAGAGGCCCAAAAGGAAAAACGCTTCCATTTGCTGCGATAAATCTTCCTGGTGGACGACTTATGAGCCGCCACCAGAATAGACCTGACCGAAGAAATAATCCGGGAGTCCTAGCAATTAAGGGAACTGGAGGAGCCAGGCTGTAAGCTTCAGACTGTCCAGATTCGGATGAGGGACCCTTGAGGGGTGAGAAATGAGATCCTGAATGGGGTCCAAGACCCAAGGAGTAGCTAGAAGATGAGACCAAGGGAAGGGAAACCAGACCTGACAAGGCTAAAACGAGGCAATGAGGATCACTTTGCTCCCCAGTCGACAAGCCTTCTGCAGGAACTTCGGATTAAGGAGTACAGGGGGATAAGCATAAAGAAGACCGGGAGGCCAAACATGGACTTGAGCGTCTCTGGGGGACTCTCCGGCAGAGGGCTCAGAGCAAAGAACCTGCTGCACTTCGTGTTGGAAGGAGATGCGAAGAGATTGCAGCAAGGGTTCAACTACTGAAGGATTCCGAATAGTCCGGCTTAATTTGTCTGCCAGAATGATGAACCGCTCCGGAATATACGTTGCTGCCAGAAAATGACTGGTGGAGATCGCCCATTCCCAAACTCTCATGGCCTCGTGACAAAGAGGGTAAGATCTGGTCCCTCCCTGTTTGTTGATATACCAGACCACTAGCATGTTGTATGACTGGATTGCAATGGTTCCCAGAGGTAGAAAGGCATGACAGGCCTGCAATGCTAAAAGGACCGCCCTCATCTCCAGAATGTTTATATGCAAACTGGTCTTGACTGGGGACCACATGCCTTGGACGGTCCTTCCCGAACAATGACCCCTCACCCTACCTGGGAGGAGTCCGTGGTCACTTTGGCTTGGGCAGGGGCTGAAACAAAAGGTCTTCCTTCCAAGATTTCCAAAGACTGCATCCACCATAGAAGGGATGACCTGCAGACTTTGCTTATGTGCATCAGGTGTGACAAAGGAAGATCCAACAAAGACCACTGCACTGCTAGAGTCCACTGCAGTACTCACATATGTAAGCGAGCACATGGTACAAGTTCCATCGTCGCTGCCATAGAACCTAGGGCCCTTAAAACAGACTCTGCTGAGGGAAGATGAGATAGGCAAATGAAAGCGACATGCTTCCTTAAATTTCGAACTCTCTCCAAGGTCAGGAAAACTTTTGTCTGTAACATGTCTATCTGTGCTCCTACCTGGACAAGGTTCAGAAGAGATTTGGCTATGTTGATTGTAATCCCTAGATAGTGTGCAAGACGTAGGAAATAGTCTCTGGTCCGACAAAGTAGACGCTTGGTGGGAGCAGTAGGGAGCCAATTGTCCAGGTAAGGGTAGACCTGAATCCCCTGAAGCCTCAGGTGAGCCGCTACTACTGCCATCATTTTGGTGCACACCCTGAGGGCTGTGGTGAGACCAAAGTGTAGGGCTCAAAATTGATAATGATTGGCTCCAAGTCGGAAGCAGAGAAACCTCCTGGAGCTTCTGTGCATCTTTATGTGATAGTAGGCTTCCTGGAGGTCGAATGAGCACATCCAGTCCCTCTCTTGCAGGTACGGCAGGATGGACTGTAAAGTGACCATCCGGAACTTCTCTTTGGCAACTGACAGGTTCAGAGTAGACAAGTCCATAATGGGCCTCAAGTCCCCCATCTTTTTTGGCACCAAAAAGAACCTGGAGTAAATGCCTGATCTGGGGGGGAAGGGTTCGATGGCTCATTTCTTCAGCATTTTGGAAACCTCTAGCGCTGCTGCCGCCCTTTGTGCGGGTGGTACATCTGGCAGGTGTTTGTAAGGTGTAGGGAGAACCACAAACGGGATTGAATAGCCTCTGGAAATTATCTGAGGCACCCAACGGTCTGATGGCATGGACTCCCATGCCGCCAGATGCAACGACAGGCGATCCCCAGACTGCCTCCAGAGCAGAGCAGTCGGGCAACCCCTCAGGGTTGCTGCATGGGCCTGTCAGAGAACGGTTCTAGAGACCCAAAATTCCTCGGACCCCCCCTCTGCCTCTGGGCCGGCATCTGTCCTGTCTCCTTATGCCTCTAAGGGAAGAAGGGTCCTGAGTGTCCTGGGAATACTGAAACTTCTGTAACCACATCTTTTGCCCTCGCTGATTCCAGGAAAAGGATCTTTGAGGGTTTGAGAAGCAGATTCCGAAGGCAGACAGTGTCTTCCCGTCTTTCTCACTCTGGACCAAGGGACCAAGGTGTCACGGACGGTCTTAAAGAAGGAAGAGCAGTCATACGGGGCATTCACAAAAGACGCCTTGAAGGGTTCTATGAATTGACACAATCTGACCCATGTGTTATGCCTGATGGAAACGCTGAACCCAGGCGCCCTAGCCACTCCTTTGGTCACGTGTGAGAGGAGTCGGATAGACATATCAGAAACCACTGTCAAGGTAGCCAACCTTGCAGAGAATGCAGCCCTGTCCTGCTGCAACATGGACTTTGGGGGAGACTCAGCCAGTTCCTTAATCAGGTCGCTCTGTAGTCGAGTAACATGGGCCAGATAGTTCAGCGCCCTGATACAAAAGGTTGCTGACGCATAAACCCGCTTCCCTAGACAAACCATCATCCTAGACCCACGGTCAGGAGGATGGACCGAGGAACTCTCCTGGGCTAGTTCCTTCTTGGTGGTGGCTGCTACCACCATAGCATCTACCGGGGACCCTTTATTCCAAGCTGGTCTGTCTGCAGGGGGGGCTCAATATTTTGTCTGGTTGTTTAGGGATTGGTTCCACAGTGTCCAGTTCCTTTCAAGGCAATGAGGTGACCATGTCCACTAATGGACCCGCAAGGGGGGGGGCAACCAGGAAGTACACGGACCCATGCCGAAAGACTCCAGGAACACAAATTCATTTGCAGGAGGTTTTGGGGTGGACCAGCCTCCCTGCTGCTGCAAAATTTCCACGAAGTCTCCAAACACATCCTCAGGAGGTGATCTGGGGGAATCTTCCCCATCATCCAAATCAGTGTCCTCAGTGAGAGACTCTAGAGACGAGTCTAAGTGCCTCCTCTTGCATGTATGCTTGCAAGGAACCTCTCCAGTGGGGTTTTCCGGAGGGGGCTCGCAAAGTACTTGTTGTTCCTCATGGGAAACAACCTGGGGCTCCTTAAGCACGGGCCGTCCCTGTGGTAAAATTATGGGATTCACACACAAAGCAGAGGGAGTCGGGGCGGAGTCCGAAAATATAGTCCGGGGCCTCGACCCATTGGAGAGAACCCTTTCCACGACATCAAACGCCAAAGGAGAGCGATCTTCCTGGGACACCAGCAAGAGAACTGCTCTCCCCAGATCCGATGCGGGAATTGGAGCCAGGCCTGAAACAGACAGAGTGCCGAGGAAATGGCCATGACCCAACAAGGTAGGAGCCAAAGGAAAAAACTCCACCCCCTTGGATCAGACACCCAGGCTACGGCTCCGAGAACTAGTCGGCTCAGACATGCTCCAGGCAGCTGCTGGCGCCGAGGAAACAGGTACCGTCGGCACCGACGCCCTCACTAGGGGAACTCTCGGATCCATGTACTTCGAAACCGGGGGTCGGACTGGAGGAGGAGATTATAGATGTAAAGAAGGGAAGCAAGCTCCTCCCCTCCACAGGGAAAGGTGGCCAGCAAGACTCCCATCTGAATTTGTGTGCAAATAAATATCCACATCATTTTATCCATGTCAGCTTCTGAGAGACTCCGGGTAGACCACGACGAAGGCACGGACTCCGACCTGGCAGGTCGAAGAACCAAAGCTCTAGAAGATGGCCTGGGCTCCTCTAGCACCAGAGAATACCTAGGAGATCGGAGCCGAGGGGAGTCAGGTCGGTGCCTAGTCTGAAGTTGGGGGGGGGGCCCAAGCGGAGCCGAAAGACCCGGGAACCTCTTCCTCTTGCCACTCCTATGCCCTCTGCCCTTTCTACGCTCCCCCTCCACAGGCTTAGAGGCAGGAGGATGAGTCCCAGCCTGGGAGGGGGGAGAAGCAAGGGTGGGAGTCGAAGGAGAGGCGATCACAGCCGTGACGAAAGCAGAAGAGGAGGCAGCCGCCTATACAGAAGGGAGCAGGCCCTTCATCATAAGTTTAGTCCTATGGTATTTAAGGGTTCTTGGGTTAAAACCTGCGCCAATATTGCAGTCCGTCGATCGATGGGCAGCACCCAAACAAAGAACACAAAGTGTGCGGCCATCAGCAAGCGATTGTTTGTGGCCACACACAGTGCATCCTTTGAAGACTTGTTTTGGGAGATCAGCCATAACCAGTCCCAAGAAACAAAAATGGGATTTTTAAAGACACTCTCCACTCACCATACACTCAGAACCACAAGCACACAAGAGGCTGAGGGGGGAGGGAAAAAGCCCAACTACTATAGAACTACCTGAAAACTAAGGAAAAGTACCTACACTCGATGCACCAGCGAGGGGGAGGAAGGGAGGAGACCTACACTACCAGCAAACACACTGAACAGTAAGAAAAAGGGAAAAAAAACACGTCAAAAAAATCTACTCACAACCTGGACCTCAAGGATCACAATGCATTGTGAAGCGGCGGCCAACAAGATCTGAGGGCTGGAAGGTAGTGGTGGTGTATTATGGGTAGGGGGAAGAGCTTGGAGCTCAGAGCAGATGCTTGTGAAGTTATGGTTATATTATGGAGACTAAACTATTAATATTTTTTGTCAGCAATGCCTGAACACTGATAAAAACAAACAAACTGATATTGTTAAATAACTGTTTGAAAACATACATACTTGCTTTAACTCATACATTTTGACTTTAAACAAACATTGAAGAAATAACTGAAAAAGTCAATTTCTGCCCCACAGCGATTGCCAAGTCGGTGATGAGGTAAGGGAAGGCCTGCTTTAATGTTGAAATGTCCTTTTTACAGTTAGGCCTTTTAAACATCTTCTTTTCATTTCTTGTGCAATTTGTATTTAATAACAGGTCCTTAAAATAACATTTGCATTTTTAACAATTATAAACTGATAGCACTGCTTACTGTCCTGACCTTATTTACATTTTTCTGCACAAAATAAACATTTGCTTCTAATAAACTCTTGCAAGTCTGTAGTCAAATTGATGTCATAGCATTTTTATATTTTACAATATCTTGCTATTAAAATTTAAACACAACACCTAATTTTGACATAATGTCCATTTTCAAAATGGTACTCTCACACTGGGGATATAACAAGAATTTTGCTGTTATTCTCTTCCCTGGCTGGTTGGCTTTATTTAAAAAAGGTGATCTCCACAGGCTTGCTGCTGACTGCAGCTACCTTTGACCCTTCAAACCCTGATAGCACGAGAACTGTACTTGGACTTTCTGGCAGAGGTCTGTTTGTAAATGAAACTGAAGCCCCTGTATCAAGTAACACATTGTGCCATAATTCCTTTCCCATGAGTAATGAAATACATGGTCTGCCATCCTTCCCAACATGAAATGAAGTCAAATACACCAACTGATTCGGTGCTGAAGTATCACAGCCTTCATTAATATTCTGAAAATCTGGTATGTCACTGGCAACATTAACGTGAGCTACAGCATACTTCTGATCATCCCTTGGGCTCGAACTTTGTACATCACTTAAATCATTCGCCCAATCATTAACAGCACTGGTCTGCCTTGTATCTGAAAAGCTAACAGTATTTCCTATCTCTAACTGTGCACTATGAGCACTCCCTTCAAAAAACAATAAATCAGTGTCAACTTTACTGGGAGCAGGAACTGTAGGAACTGCTGGTGATGTGTCTGTTTCAGATTTCAAACAGTCCAGACAAGGATAACAAGGTGGTCTGTCAGTAATTTTAGTCACTACCCCACTCTCAGATTTTTTAAACCCGTCTAGCCTTACTAGAAACAAGTGGAACTAAGTCATTAATACCAGCTTTTACACGGATTGTGTTTCCATGCCCAGTATTTACGACACTGTTTTTTTTACATGCCTAAGCTTTTACCAAAAAAAAAATTAACTGCTGGGACTAGTGAGGTCTGTTTTACTGCTACAATATTAGTATTTACAGGAAAAATCTTCTAAGATATATATACACACACATTTATATATATATATATACATATATATATATATATATATATAAATATATATATATATATACATACATATACATACACACATATATATATATATATATATATATATATATATATATATACACATACACATACACATATATATATATATATACACATATATATACATATATATA